>NW_022107431.1:851507-943209 GCF_000313985.2 Echinops telfairi | reverse complement strand
TTGAGAATGATGAGGGCAATGAATGTACAAATGTGCTTTACACAATTGATGCGTATATGGATTGTGATAAGAGTTGTATGAGCCCCTAATAAAATGGTCAAAAAAAAAAAAAGTACGGAAATAGCGCTCCTTAGAGGCTGGGTGGCAAGGCTTCACCTTACATTCTTTGACCGTGTTGTCAGGAGAGACCCGCCCGGAGGCTTGGTAGAGGGGAGGCTTGGTAGAGGGGAGGCTTGGTAGAGGGGAGGCTTGGTAGAGGGGAAGCAAAGCAGAGCGAGGCTCTCAATGAGCTGGGTGGATTGACACAGTGACTGCATCATCGGGCTCTGGCCTAGGAATCATTGTGAGGCTGGAGCAGGACCAGACAGGGCTGTTCTGTTTCTCAGACTGTTTCTATGGGTTGGAAATGACTAGATGGCACCCAATAGTGACCCCAAAAACTAAAATACCTTAATAAGAAAAATTCAAATAGCCTTTGAATGGGAGACATAGCATGGGAGACTCCTGGCCCACTCACCTTGACATAAAGCCTACCTTTTACCAGTGGTCTCTGTAAAGAATACTCCATGTCATCTCCCTCAAGAAACTTGCCGTGACCTTTCGAGTTGACCCCTCTGTCTTGCATGTATCTGCTGTCCCAGCTGACGCTCTCAGCAGCTTCTGTTCCGACTGGAACTTGCGCTCTACAAATCCAACACTTGTCCCTGGTTGCATTGATTCCATAAAATCATCTTCCTTCGCTTCAATCTTGCTACAAGAGTGGTGGGGGGATCAGCTCTTGAAGCTGGTCAATCTTTGCCTAACACTTTGGTCCCCGTGGAGCTGAAGACTTGCTGAGGCCAAAATTGTCACTTAACATCGAGCATGCTGCACCAGGCATGACCCCAACTGCAGGGATTGTGAAATCCATGTTAATTCTATGTCTGCTTTCTCCACCCTCAGCCGCAGCCTCCTCATTCATCCAGGCTGACAGTATTCCTCCCTGAGGGTGCTTGATTCCTCTTAAAAATACTGTGTTCTGTGGGACAGCATGCAATGATTTGGGACGATGTCCGTTTTAGTTTTATAAAAACGTGCTACTGTCCCAGACTTCATTCTTCCTATGGCACAAAATGTCGTCTTCTCCTTTTCAAGGCACCCCAGGCAAGTAAGAAATGTGTGCTACTAAGAGGAAATATCTCCAGTCACACATTTACTACAAAGGCGGGCTTAAGCCTACGCCTGTGTCGACTGAAACCTCAGTAGCAGTACTTTCTGACTTATCCTTATGTGTCTCTGTGTGTTGTTTACATTTTACATGTTTAAAGAGTATTAAACATAATATTTTATAAAATGAAAGGGGGAAACAGGCATACAGCAAGGTTTTAATTAAAAGTACTGTAATAACTCACTTATTCACAATATATTACATGTATGTAGTATTGGTTGAATAAGTGGTCTAATATGAATAAAGCTCATTTTGGTGAATAAATACAATACTTCATGTAAATTATAAGCAAGACAACAGGCAAACGACAAGGCTTCAATTAGTGGAGCTGTGGTAACCCCTATGTTTAATTATTTTGCACTGCATGTGTTGTAATTGTGGTGGCATATGCAATTTATGCATACGTTAAATGTGAATTTGACAGTCTGCAAACATGCAGATACAAGCCTCAAAAGTGAAGTGAGAATTTGCCAGTGCATTTGCCACCCCCTTGTTCAAAATCTTCTGTGACTTCACCAACCACTAAGACATCTCCTGTTAATCCTGAATTATTTCCAGCAGTCCGGACTGGCAAACCAGATGTAGATGTTTCCCCGGCACAGGACACTCGCATGAGGAACTTAGGCGTCTAAATCAGCTCTGTGGCTGGCGGCAACAACCTCACGAGGCAGGAGTCCCTGAATGGTGCAAGGCTTACCTCACCTGGTAGCCAAAAGGTTGGGGGTTCCAGTACTCCCAGAGCTGCCTGGACGGAAAGACCTGGTCGTCTACTTCTGAAAACTGCCACTGAAACCCCGAGCAGCACAGCCCTGCTCCGACCTCCCAGGATGGAGTAGAACTGCAGCTCACTGTGCTGCAGTATTGACGGGAACCGAAATCACCAGGTCTTTCTTCCCATGGAACGTCTACATGGGCTCATTTGCCGACTTTGTTGTTGGCAGCTGAGCACTTAACCACTGCCCCACCAGAGCTCCCTGTGGCAATAATAATAGGTGGGCTAGAGAAGGGTGGTTTTGCAGAGTCTGTACCAGAGGGTGATTGCTTGGTTAAACACTCCATCCTGTGTTCTGTCGCGACTCCTCCATGCGGGAGCAAGACGGGCTTTCTGTTCCTGTAGAGAGTGACAGTCTCGGAAGCCCACAGGGGCAGTCCTACCCCGTCGTGTACGGTCGCTATGAGTCAGCACGGACTCCACGGCAGTGGGTGAGTGAGTGAGAACTCCCCACATGACAGACAAGGGCCGGAGGTCTGTGGGATTTATGAGCAAGAAGTCTGTGTGACCCAAAGGAGTGGCAAACTGAGAACCTGGAAGAGTGCATGTGAACAAATCCTCTTCGCGCGTACTGAAAGAGTGTGGGAGGCAGATTCTGGTGGAGGAAGGCCTTCGCGTCCATGGGTTGGAGCCGCATCCCGGTCACATTCCCCTAAGTAAAAGTTGCTCCCCACAATGTCCCTCCACAATAATGCTAATTTTAAGGTGCTGCTTTAAGCACCTGGTTGTTACTCTATAGGCTTGAAGGTGATCTGCCTGAAGATTATCTGCCATCAAAAGCAACCAGACAACCCCACCCTGAGTATGGCCCACTCTCTCCTGATAAGGATCATAGATTGTGCCCCTAGAGAAGACCTCAGGGGCACTGAAGGTCAATCGAGCTCAGAGATGACCAAGGTTAAGTCACCATGTTAATTCTAGAGCCCACCCATCTTATTATGTACATACCTTCCTGCCACATGTATGCCCCTGGTACACCCCTTTCCTGTTATGTATCTGCCTCTAAGACAGCCCGTTTTTGTTATGTATGTGTATGAGGTGGCTTGCTAGCCCAAGATTACATCAGCCTGTTAAGAGAATGCATTTCTCGCATTCTGGCTCTGGTCTCCACGGGAGAGGTGAGCCTTTGCATGCCTGTCTGATGTTTCTTTAATTTACCCCTCAATTACACAACCGCCCCAGCACCCATTCGGTTGTGGAGGCTGGTCCCCCACACAATGGGTCTAGGAAGAACCAGGTGGCAGGGTACACACGAAGAGTGTATGTGGCAAGAACCAGACCACCAGTCAGCCATCTGGAGTAGCTGTAGGGAGAGTGTCCTCCCCTTACACCCAGAGAGGGGGCCACTGGGCCCCAGAGTCACACAGCAGCCATTCTTCGCGTTGGGCAGTCTGCAGTGTGGACGCTCGCCCCTCTCTTGGTGGCTCGCCCTTGTTCTTTGGACAAGCTCATGATAGCCATGCCGTTCTCAAGACCCCCACCCTGTTCTTACTTCTCTCTTCTTACAGCGCACCTTGACCATGTTCCTCGTCCATGTGGTGAGTGAGGGGTGGACCACGAGTGTCGGGGGGTGGGGGGACGACTCGGGGTTCTCCAGAGAAAGGGAACATGTGGTGCCTGTCAATCAGATAGCCCATCCCAGCAGCCATCACCCAGTTGGCCCCACGGCGGGTCCTCATGTCCCTCGTGTGGCACTCTTCCTGGCCTGTAGCCCGCGCCAAACCTCACGGTCACAGAGGGCTGCGCAGTGCAGGGTCTGGGCCAGCACACTGAGGAGGCCCAGCTGAATCTCCGTGCCCGCTCAAGTGTGCCTTGCTCACAGACACTGCCTGGTGACAGCATTTGAAATGTGTCATTTTCCTTCAAATTCCCATGTGTGTCACTCCATGTCCCAATTAAGTAAGACACTGACTCATTCATGCAATCGGGGAGAGGGTATTTTCCCGTATTCCAAAATCTCACACTGACATCTCTGGGGGCTCCAACCATCATTGCTCATGACTTAGGAACACAGAAGCTGTTAGTTAGCTTTGCAGATCGAATGTCCATACCTTTTTCTGTTTAAATCGAAAAATAAAATCTTCCACCTTTCCCCAACAGTTGCGCACATGTGTGAGGCTGCACTTGGGGATTACTGATGATCATGTGAAGCAGTGTCCCATGGGGTGAGGCAGGGATGCCACGGGAATGGGGTCCAACGTGCCTTTCATGGGCACAGTGGACGTCTTCTTGGGGACACAGTTTTGAAGCAGGCCAGCATAGCTTCTTACTGAAGACCATAATCAACAGCGTGTTTTTGGCCACACCAAAACCTTCCTATGTGTGACCCAGGTGGTCTCTGCAGACACCACTGCTACTCGCCTGCTAAGAGCGTTTCAGACAGCTCTGCTCTCTCTGCTACTGCTGCGAAGATTCCCAGGACTGCCGTTGTGCGCTCACTGCGGCCATCCAAGCGGGCAGAGGAGAGTGCCCAGCCCCAGAGGGCGTGGCTGACCAGGGTCAGGAGCAGATTCCACAGGGACCTCACCTCTTCCCCAACAGGACCCAAGGGTGGGGGGGCTGCTGGAGGGACACTGAGTCCAGCATGGATCGTGCACCCCACAAAGCTGTGGTCCTGTTGTTGTTTTAATTGATTCATGTTTCTCTTGACATTTAAAATGAGAAGTCTCTTACTCAAACTGTACATTTGAAGCCCCGATTGAGTAAAAGTAGCCAGTTTCCAAAGCATCTCTGAATTCCAACTCAATAGGATTCCGACCTACATAGAATACAACAATATATTAAAAAAAAAAAAAAAGAATACAACAATATAAAATGTGTGGAGTGCTGTGCAATAGTCTATTAGACTGCTTGTCACAAATGTTATAAGAGCTCTGGTAGTGTAGTGGGCTACACACAGGCTGTTAACCACAAGGTCAGCAGTTCAAAACCACCAGCTCTTCCACAGGAGAAAAAGGAGGCCTACTCCTGGGAAGAACTTCTATCCTGAAAACCCACAAAGCCATTCTACTCCGTCGATATGAGTCAGAGGAATTCGTGGGAGGAGTTTTGAGTTTTAATAAACATTATACAATGTATGAAGGAACATTTAGAATTTCTTTTAAAGATGGGACAACTCCCAGGAGTAGCATTGCTTCTCAAGCATAACTAATATCCAGTGAAAATGAACATGTCAGATTGGATGGGAAAACATGGGCCGTCTGAGAAGGTCCTGTCCCCCCGCTGGTCTGACTGCACGAGCTCAGGAATGTTCTCCTGCGGGTGCTCAGTGACACTGGGAGAAGCGGAGATGCATCATCTTCTGCAAAGGAACCAGTACACGCTGTTGAAACCACTGAGACAAAACGTATATTCAAGTTGAATATTCACTCCCAAGTTCAAGCCAGTCCGTTTTGTAGTGTTAAACATTTTCGGCTTTTCTTCTCCGTTTTAAGGCTATTCTCAGCCACCTCTCTCTGCTCGCCTTGATTTTGGCTGGCTCCATAACCAAGGTTGCCAAGGGGCTGGAAGGCGGAACAGTCTAGTCAAGAGCAGGAAGGAGCACAACCAGGCGTGAGGTCGATCTCGTGTGAACACAGGCCCCAGTGAAGAGCCCCGAGTCTATTCAACCAGGAGGACAAGACGGAGAGCGCCAAGCCTCGCTTGCATTTCAGTGCATTTCTCAGAACATGTCCATAGCACCAACGTCAAGAGCCAACCAGGAGGATGCCTGTTGAGTCGTGAGGCTAGATTCCAAGCACTTGCAATTCCATCCACATTGGCCTTCTCATAGAAGAGGTATTTGGAAACCAAGTTACAAAAGCAATTGGCAAACTTGTTCCATAAAGAGAAGGAAAAATACAGTTCAAGGAGGGTGAAGCCTTACGGATCTGACTAATGTGACATTTTCAAGGTGCCCTTCTGGAAATTTATTAAGAGAAATATACCACTAAAAGACACATCCAAAATGTTCTGACAATCAAGGAGACATTTACTTGCATCGAACCACTTGCTCAGGAACATAACCCTCAAAAACGCTCTGCCCTTAATCAATCCCAGCCCATAGCTGCCACAGGTAGCATTCCCAGGGTTGGAAAGCTTGGTGAGTGCAGACAGCCTGGCCTTTCTCTCACAGAGAAGCTGGTAGGTTTGAACCACAGACCTTGTGGTTAGCAGCCGAATGCTTACCCAACCATGTCGCTCAGCACCGGGAAACAACATTTATGTTCTAAAATTTACCGAAATAGAAATCTGCTCTTTGGAAAATAAAGAGAAACAAACGAAGAATGAATATGAAAACTAGATAGCAACAAAAAAATCTCAATATGCAAAAAGTAGAATAAAAAATATCCATTTGAGTGTTGAACTACCAGGGAAATTGAAGATAGAGACTGGATAGGTGATGTGTCTTAATGTATTTCTCTTTTTATTTTAATCCCAGAACTTTAAATCTTACTGTAATGGGTTAAGACCCCACCCACCAAGACCTGTTGTAAGTGTTAAGCAGTCCCATAGCACCAGCAGTGCCTCCGGAGAAAGGCTGGGCTTTACACTCCTGTAAGCACTTGGTCTCAGAAACGTTCTATGAATCATGGCAGTGAGAGAAAGAAAGGAGTGCTTATAATCCCATTTGGGAATGGATTACCTTTGTTACACGCGGCAGGGCTTGTGCAGGTGTGTCCTGAGTCACCCTCTGTTGGAATATAAAAGAGATGTAACATTTCACAAAGACGATCCAAGAAGGTGGACTAGGCAGAGATGCCACTGAGACCTTCAACACCAAAGGCCTATGCATCTGATGGAACCAGACACAGATGACAACGCGGAGACTCAGAACTCCAAAGGGAAGAAGGAAGAGGTAGATGAGATGCCAAGTCGAGAAGAGACTGAGCCACAGCAATGAACGAGGAGGCACATGGAGTGGTGACTTGGCAAGGGGCCCACCACAACACCACCATTTCTAACGACTGCCAGCACGTACAATAACAGCAAGGAGCAGGAGCCTGATAACTGGCTCTGCCCACCCAGGACTCCCAGGACTGAACAGTGCCCTTGTCGGTGATTGTTACCAGAAAGGTGTGTTTTCTCCTTTACCCCATACAACTTCATGGTGACCCGAGGCAGGGGTCCCCCAACTCTCACTCACCTGGTAGCCAGTAGAACCTCTCCCGCTGCCAATGCTGCTCTGATTCTTTTAGTTCTTTAGGTCTTTCCTCTTCTTGCACCCCGTTTTTATTTCCTTCCCCTCTTTTTTAAACAAATGGATTAGGTGCCCACCCTCTATCTCCTTCGCGTCCGGCAGTGCCTACTCCTGCCCCTCAACTTCCGGCGAAGTGTTCTCGCACAGAGCAAGTGCAGTGTTCCCACCACAACTGTGCTGGGCAGCGACAGCTTGTGCTAGTCCTACGACGATTCCCTGACCCTCATTTTTACTTTTCCTGCTTCTAATTTTCTTGATTTCTCTCTACCATACTCATATTTCTTTTATTTTTTTCCTCATATTTTTTTCTTCCTCGCCCCCAGTCTCTTAATTTCTTCCCCCTGCAGTCTGGAGCCAGAACTACACTCAGCTATGCCTACCACTTGTCGCATTCACTGGGCAGGTACCACCATCTGTGCCAGTAGCACTGAATAAATGGTAGATCGTGGCCAACACTCATCTAAATGACCCTCAGATACTCCGTACTCGGATTGGTACCAAAACCCAAACCTGCTACCAAATGCCTTTGGAGACAGATGAGAGAATATTGGTGTGGCCGAACAAGTGATCAGAGCAGAACACTGTCTCTTGCACAGAATTATTAAAACAAAACAAATACCAGAGTAATGCAAACCAACATTAAAAAATTATCACCACAATTCCTCAGACACTGTAGCCAACCTCAAATCTCACACACACACACACACACACACACACACACACACACACACACATGATAAGATGGCCCAAACAAATGATTAAAAGACAGGACCAATCAGAAAATCTTCCAGAAAAATATATGCTATTGAAGTTACCTGATAAGAAGCTCAAAATAATTATACATATATGGCTACAAAGTATTAGGAAAGAGATCAAGGAACTGTTAGGTAGCTACCCTGTTTCCCTGAAAATAAGACAGTGTCTTATATTAATGTTTGCTCCCAAAGATGCGCTAGGTCTTATTTTCAGGGGATGTCTTGTTTTTCCATGAAGAAGAATACGGTACACATTTATTGTTTATCGTTTCATTAAAAGAGACCTTGTACTTCCTGTCTGCTCCAGCTGTGCTGCGGCCAACAGTGAGCTGTGGGGTGGTGCCCGCTGCTACGGTCCAGAGTCCAGAGTTATGGTAGCTTTGGGGGAACTTATTTTCAGGGAGGTCTTATTTTCAGGAGGATATCTTATATTTCAGTGAGAGGCAAAACTGTAAGTAGGTCTTATTTTGGGGGGGATGTCTTACTTTCGGGGAAACAGGGTAGTATAGGGACTGGGCATCCATTGCACATGTTCAGAGATTTGAGCTTTTGGCCTTGAAGGGGTGGTACACCTAGGTGGGCATTACATCTAGATTAGCTCCTCTGAGCCAGGTGAATTTGATTCAGCCAACCGGGTCGACCAGTATTGTCAACCACAGCCCCCAAACGGGGCCCCTGAAAAGCCCGAGGTTTTGCTCTGGGCTCTCTTTCCCAGCAGCTGCTACACAGTGGAGCACAGCCGGGCTGCTGTCGTGCAACTGTGCCGCGGACTCTGTCTGACTCGTGTTCCATTTGCTGTAGACCCTGAAACTGCTACTATTCTCCATAAACTCATTTGGATCACAAATCAAGCTCCGGCGTGGATTCTTTCTCATGCAGAGGCAAGGACCGAGGTCTAGCTCTCCCCCGAGAGATCTAACAGAACCACAAACTAAAGCAAGGAAAACACAGACAAAACTCTAGAAAAATCCAAGGAAATAAGAACAAATTGACAAAATAAGTGGAAAATTAGAAACCATGCAAAAATAGAAAATAAAAATCCAGAACATAAACACTAAACCTTCAGAAACAGATAACACATTGGAGGCCAAAGGAGTAGAATCGAATCAATAGAAAACAAAATTAGCAAAATTGAAGACAAATTTTCAAATTCTCTTCTTTTAGAGAAACGGTCAGAAAATAGAACAAACAGAAAAAAAGAACACAAAGCAAGACTAAGATGTGTGGGAGACCATCAAGAGAAATAACTTACATGTGATCAGAATTCTAGAGCAAGAAAAGATGGGGGAAATAAGAAAAAGAAAAGACACTGAAAACACGGCTAATAAGTTGTTGGTAGAAAACTACCCTGATATTATGAAAGACGAGAAAGCTATATATTCATGAAGCACAGTGAAACTCATAGAAAACAGATTTCCCAAAAGAAAATCACCAAGATACATCATAATCAAAATTTTGAAAATAAAAGGTAATAAAGTATTTCAGGAAAAATGCAAAGATACCTACAAACTAATACTCATAAGATTAAACTCTGATTTCTAGCAGAAATAATACAGGGAAGGCAGCGATGCAGTAACATATATAAAACTCTGAAAGAAAGAATCATTTTAAAAATTATATATCCACAAAATTGTTCCTCAAACATTATGGTGAAATCCAAACATTTCCAGATAATCAGAAATTAAGGGAATTTGCAAAAATCAGACCAAACTCACAAGAAATGGTAAAGGGAATCCTTAAGACAAGGAAGTGACAGTAGCAGAAAACAATTTGAGAAAGACAACACACATCACCCAGAAATCAGCCAAAATACAGAAATAAAAGAAATAAAGTAATCTTATAAGACTGATTCCAGAACACTTCATTGTGCTCATTCAGAACTTGTGCATGGGTCACGAGGCCGTCCTGTGAACGGAACAAGGTTTAAAGTTGGCAAAGGTATGTGTCAGGGCTGTATCCTCTCATCATACTTGTTCAAGCTGCATGCTGAGCAAGTCCTGAGAGAAGCTGGATGATACAAGGAAAAGTGGGCCATTGGGATCGGAGGAAAGCTTATTAACAACCTGTGATATGTAGATGACACAACCTGTCTTTCTGAAAGTGAGGAGGTCTTGAAACACTTGCTGAGGAAGATCCAGAATTGTAGCCTTCAGTGTGGATTACAACTCAAGATAAGGAAGACCAAAATTCTCACAAGTGGACCAATAGGTGGCATCACAGTAAATGGAGAAAAGGTTGAAGTTGTCGAGGATTTTGTCTTGCTTGGATCTGCAGTCAGTGCTCACGTGTGGGGGACCAGCCTCCACAACCAAATGAGTCTGAAGGAGCACTTGTGTAATTGAAGGGTAAATTAAATAAATGCCAGACAAGGCCCGCAAGGGCTTACCTCTTCCATGGAGTCCAGGACCAGAATATGAAGAATAGATTCTCTTAACAGGCTTATAAAATCTTGGGCTAGCAAGTCGCCTCATACACATACATAGCATGTTGTAGTAGATGCAGACATGTAACAGGAAGGGGATGTGCTAGGGACATTAATGGAATAGAACGTGTATATGTAAAAAGATGGGTGGGTTCTAGAGTTAAGGAGGTGGCCTAACCTTGGCCTCTGAGTTGGCTTGGCCTTAAGTGTCCCTGAGCTCTTCTCCAGGGGAATAATCTATGATCCTTATCAGGAGGGAGTGGGCCGTACGTAGGGTGGGGTGGCCTGATTGCTTTTGATGGCAGGTAACTCTCAGACAGGTATTCTTCAAGCATATAGTAGTAACCATGTACTTGCAAGCAGCACTTTAAAATTGGCACTAGTATGCGGGGACATTGTGGGGAGGAACTTTAGTTAGGAGAATGTGACTGGGATTCATCTCCAACTCATGAACATGAAGGCTTCCCTCCACGAGAGTCTTGACCTCCCAGACTCCTTAAATTTGAGCATATAGAATTTGTCCACATACACTCTCCACCCAGTTCTCAGTTTCCCACGCTCATGGAAGCAGCAGTCAAGAGACCAAAAGACGTATTGCATTAGGTTAATGTGATGCACAAGACCTCTATAGAGTATTGAAGAGGAAGGATGATACTTTGAGGACTACGGTGCACCTGACACAAGCCACAGTATTCTTCAATGAAGCATATGCATGTGAAAAGTGGACGCTGAATAAGGAGTACCTTAAAAGGATGATACATACATGTGATTGCGGTGCTGGAGAAGAATATTGAAAGTACCATGGGCTCCTAAAAAGGCAAACCAGTTTGTCTCAGACGTCCAGCCAGAGTGCTCCTTAGAGGCAAGGATACATACTTCTGAAGTATTGTCAGGAGAGACCAGTCCCTGAGAAGGACATCATGGTAGGTGAAATGGAGGGGCAGGACAAAGGAGGCAGGCCCTCGAGGAGATGGACAGACACAGGGGCTGCATCGATGGACACAGACGGAATAACAACTATGACGATGTGAAGGGCCATGCCGTGTTCGGTTCTGTTGTGCAAAGGGACACACGGGTCAGCGTTGACTTGATGGCCCCGAACAGCAGCACCAAGAATGGAAATGTGTAAGCAGAGTAATATATAATATCTATAATAATGTAAGTACATAATAACTACTAAGCAAAAGGAGGGGGTAAACAGTGTGTTGGTCTGGATTGACTAGAGAAACCAACCCAGAGATACTCACATGTGTCTAAGAGAGAGCTTTATATCAAAGAACAATTGTATATTGAGAAAACATCCCAGCCTAGTCCAGGTCAAGTCCATAAGTCTGATATTAGCCCATATGTCTGATACTAGTCCGTAAATTCCTCTGCAGACTCACACAGCACATGCAATGATGCCGAATGCAGGAAGAGCACAGGCCGGTGGGTGGAAAGTCTTGTGGATCCAATGCCAGTGGAAGCACCTCAGCGTTGGATTCTCAACAGGAAGGTGAAGCAGAGAGGAAGAGAGGAAGTTCCCAGAACCCTCATGATGAGGCCACACCCACAATGAAGCATCATCAGGCTGTGTCCTATTTGACAGGCTAGACTCCACCCCTTCGCTCTATTTATCAAGTTGACACGAGATTATGTAACTACCATGAGTGGTGTAGTTACGGAACTTCCAAACAGATAGGAAATCATATTGATATCAAAATATATATGCTTGAAACTTGGGAAGATAATATTAGATTACCACCCAAACCTGCTCCCATTCAGTCTATTTTGACTCCCAGCGTCCCCATATGGAATTCTGAGGCTTTGTAAACCTTTATGGAAGCAGAGAGCCTGGTCTTTCTCTCATGGGGAGTAACCACAAAGAAAATTAATAAACTCTCTAAACGAAAACAAACTAAAGAAGAAGAAAATCATAAAACTCCATAAACACTAAAACAAGAGAAATGAAGGAAACGTGATGAAAATCCACAAACAAAATTAACTCAGCAGAGAAAATCTTATGGGGAAAAACACCCAAAACAAACAAGCAAACAAACATCAGCACTGCACACATACCCAACAAAATGACAGCAGAAAATTAATGCCTAAGGATAATTACACCAAATGTAAATAAATTAAATTCACAAGTCAAAAGATAGACAGTAGCAGAATGACTAAGACCACACGACCCATCAACATAGTGCTTACAAGAGACGCATTTTATCATACAGATAAAATAGACTGAACATGAAATGATGACAAACATATCTGGCAATTAAATGGTCACCAAAGGAGAGCAGATGTAACACTGTTCATTCTGATAAAATGTACTTCAAGGCAAAACCAGCCAAAGGGACAAAGGAGGACATTATTTAATTATTAAGCGTTCAACAAGAGGACATAAAATGAACATCTGTGTACCCAAAGTGCATAAATCAAACTTTAACTGAATTAGAAAAAGCACTATTTAGCTTCAAGTGCGCAGTTGGGGACTTTACCATCGGACTTTGGATGAAGGACGGCATCACTAGAGAGGACTGCAGAGATGTCAACAGCACAACCCAGCAGACCCCTCCGTGGCTACGCAACAATCCACCAGCAACAGCAGAAGAGGCATTCTTTCCCGGTGAACACGGAACCTTCTCCAGAACAGACCCTCTGTTAGGCCGCAGTAAAGTGAGGATCATAGAGATGCTACGAAACTTCTCAAAACACAATGCTATAAAATTAGAAATCAACAACTGGAGGGGGCAACAGATACATGTAACGAACACTTGCTTAAAACTACTGTGTAAGAGAAATATACAGAGGAATTTTAAACATCATAAAAGCAAGCAAGAATAAAAACTGCCTATCAAAATCTTTAGGACAGCAAAAGCAGCAATCAGAGAACAATTATAGTAATAAAGTCACACATCGAGTGGGCAGGAAAGAGGGAACCGGTTACAAGGAACTACATGTGACCTCCTCCCTTGGGGACGGACAACCGAAAAGTGGGTGAAGGGAGACGTCGGACAGGGCAAGATATGACAAAATAACAATTTATAAACTATCAAGGGCTTATGAGGGATGGGGGAGCGGGGAGGGAGGGGAAAAATGAGGACCTAATGCCGGGGGCTTAAGTGGAGAGGAAATGTTTTGAGAATGCTGAGGGCAATGAATGTACAAATGCGCTTTACACAATTGATGTGTGTATGGATTGTGATAAGAGTTGTATGAGCCCCTAATAAAATGATTTTTAAAAAACAAAACAAAAAAAAAGTCACACGTCAAAAATGAAAACAATGAACTGAAATCAATCCCTTAGCACAATACCTTCTATAATAGCAACAGAACAGGTTGAAAGTCTCCACGCGCAGTGACGCCGACTGCAGGAGGAAAGCCCAGTCAGGGAACATGTAAGCATCTCAGTGCTGGCAGGGGTCTCCACACGGCTGCTCCAGCACCCAGGGCTGCATCGGGGCAGGTCCATGTGGCTTCTCCTTGGAGATGTCTTACAGGAAATGAGCCTTGCCAGCTGAAGCAGGGAACTGGCTACAGCAGCTGCACCCTGGTCTGACCACCAGAAAGCAAGAGAAGCAGAAAGGCGAGGCTCACTGAGCCATTCATCTCTGCGCCCTTCAGTTAATCCCACATGTGTTTGCCGGCCAGGCTGGCACACTAAACCTTAACTCTCTCGGGTGCAGTCAGGTTGGTTCAAACTCACAGGGAGCTTGTGCAGAGCAAACCGAAACCTTGCCTGGCCCTGTGCCAGCCTCACAATTGTTCCTGTGCTTGAGCCCATCATTGCAGCCATGTGTCAAACCATCTGGTGAAGGGTCTTCCTCTATTTAACTGCTAATACAGGTGAGAGCAGAAATAAATAAGGCAGAAAAGCTGTCGAAGGGATCAACAAAGATTAGTAAGTGTCAAATTTAACAAAGAAAAAGAAGATTCTGTAATGACATAGGCAATGTCACAATAGCACCAATTGCAACGAAACAGCCGCTCAGAATGCTGTGATGGACTGCTCGCCAACAAACTTGCAGGTGTACAGGAAATGGATATAGAAACCATCTACCTACCCAGTCTCATACCATCTGAAGTGCGTTTGAACAGATGCATCACACACAAAAAGAAACTGAACAGGTCATTTAAAAACGGAAAAACACCACGCTATCAAAGTCTTGGGCCAGGTGGCTCACTAGCAGATTCTCCCATCCACACAGACAAAACCTGACACCATTTCCTTTCAAACTACTCCAAAACATAAAAGATATTGCTCCCAAACTCACTCCGCGAAACAAGCAGAATGCCGGTGACAAAACCAGGTCCCTCGCTGCCCTCGGGTGCATCAGAGAGAGTCTGTAGCACAGGGTTTAACTGCCCTGGTGGGCTTCCAATACTGTAGCTACTTATGGGAGTAAAACGCCTCATGCTTCTGCCAAGGAGTGGATGGTGGTTTCAAACTGCTGACCTTGTGATTAGCAGCCAAACACATGACCACTACACCACTAGAGCTCCTTACAAAACCAGGTAGGTGCCACTAAGGAAAGTATAGGCTAATAACTCAAAAACATGCACCCAAGCCCATCAAATCAGTTCTCACCAAAATCTTATTCAATAGAATCTAACACAGTATCAAAAGAATAATACATAATGACCAAGTAGGATTCATACCAAGAACGCAAGAATGGTTCAACTTTAGAAAAATAATCAATGTAAACCACCACATGCAGAAAACTATGCAGTTCTTTTTGGCGTAGAGGCTAGAAGTCTGCTGCACAAGACATCTTCAGATGGTTGAAAAGTAAGCTTAAGAAGACCCCCCAGGTTTCCCTCAGGGCAGCCCCGGGCCATCCACTTACCAGCTCTCTTCCCAAGAGTCTGATGATAAAGGCTGATGCGTCATGACTTTCATGGAAGCAGCCTAGCCTAAATTCAAAATGGCACCCTCTCTGCTAAGCCTGCTTCAAAGTGCCCGGCCACTCAAAGACAGACCAGGGCATCCCACTTGGAAATAAGCTTTCCTTTGATGTGCAAATTGGATATAAGGAGATAATGGAAATAGGGAGAGTTGTAAATCTAAATCATTTCTGCGTTATCAAAAAACACCAGATCTCTCTCTCACTCCTCTCTCTCTCTCTCTCTCTCTCTCTCTCACACACACACACACACACACACACACACACACACACACACACACACACGGGCAGGGAGGTGGGGAAGCCCTGGGACCAGGGCGGTACAAGACTACCAACAAGCATGGCTGGGGGCCTGGCCTGGCCTTCTCATGTCCGGAACTTTAAGAAATGAGGTCTGTCCTTGACAGTCCCCCACTGTGAGGTTTGGGCTTACCCTGAGGAACTAAGATACCTCACTAATGCAACACAGCCCCGGACGTCCGGGACCTCTGCTCCTTCGTGACCATCCAGTGCACATCCAGGTACACACTCTGCTAGTGCCCACGAGCCAGCGTTCTGAGCAAGCCACCCGAGTGCCATGAGGGCCAGGAAGCATGCGGTGTCAGGGTGCCAGTCAGTGTGAAGAACTAGTCCCAACAGTGGGCGCTATGGCATTCGTCACCCTAGCAGCCCGCAAGCATGCAGAGATCAGACAGACAGCGCTCTTGCGTGAGAGGATTGAGTTATGGGAATCATTGGCACACTTTCCGCCCACTTATCTGCAAAATGAGGTGGATCTCGGCTGGATGAATGAGCCTGGTGGCTGAGTCTGCTAGGGACTCAAGCATTGCCCTACAGGCTGTTAATTTACTCCCCCGTGCCTTTGAATATCGGTGTTGGTAAAGAATGCGGAATATATCAGGACTATCAGAAGAACGGAAGTATGAGCAGAATGCTCCTTAGAAGCCAGGAGCGAGAGAGTGACATGTCAGGAGGGAGGACTCAAGCTTGGTCAAGAAGACCTTCAGCGAGGTGGACTGACACAGGATTGCAACCAGGGCGCAGGTGTAACAAGCATTCTGAGAATGGAGCAGGACTTGGCACGGCCCTGCTCACAGCTCAGCAGGATTTGCAGAGTTCGAACGGACTCCAGAGCACCCATCAACCAGAGCAGCAGTCTAATTTTGGTCAAGCTGATCAATCTCTTCCAAGTTCGGCTTCCCTAGCTATTAAATTTGAGAGTTGACCCTCAGCTCTTTACATTTGTGGCCGCCACACAATTTCGTGTCAACTTGATAAATAAGAATGAAGGGGTGGAGTCTAGCCTGTCAATCGGGTCACAGCCTGATCCCTCCTTGTGGGCGTGGCCTTCTCATGAGGATTCTGGGAACCCTTTCTCTGTTTAACATTCCTGATGACAAGCCACATAGAGCTACTCTGATGGCAGCCAGAGCCCTACATATGCTTCCACTGTCACTAAATCCGCATGACTTTCCACCCACTGGCCTGTGATCTTCCTGCACTCAGTCAGTGCATGTGTCTTGTGAGTCTAAAGAGGAATTTACAGACAGGTACTGAACATATGGGCTAATATTGGACTTATGGACATGATCTGGACTGGGCTGGGATGTTTTATTGCTGCATAATTACTTTTTGATATAAAGTTCTCTCTGTCACACATACGAGTGTCCCTGGATTTGTTTCTCTAGTCCATCTGGACTAACACAACATTGTTGTGAGGGTGAAATGTCTACAACAGGAAATGTGCTCACAAATCGTAAGTATGCCAGGTGAGTGTCTGTCCTGATGTCCACATTGGGTGAGGAGCGACCAGGGCACTGATCAGTGAATGATGAGTTTAGGATAGCAGGGCGTTGGGGCCCCCCTGGAGCTGGGTCTGTGGAATTTAGCACATAAACATGTGCACTGGGGATTCTGCCAAGTGCAAGGGCTCTGCTGTTTCATGTGCACCAGGAGAGCAGGGGCAAGGAAAAGGAGATGATGGCCCGGCTGTGGGCTGGGAGGTCAGCGAGGTCTGGTTAAAGAGCATCTAGTGAGCCACTGGAGACTCGGGACTGAGCAGAGACTCCAGGCCTGGCTATGCCCATCTGGCAGTAAGGGAGGGAAGCTTCCCCGTGTGTGGGGATGGAGACCACGCAGGAAGGAGCGCAGACCCTTTGGACCTATGCAGGACATTGTGGAGGCAGGATGGGGAGCCACGCTCGCATCAGAACAGGCGACTGTGAGTGCACAGTGCCCCCTGATGTGGAGCACTCTGTCCCCAAACAAGTCTCAACACCAAGGTCAAGGTCCCCACTCTCCCTCCACCAAACGAAATGTGCTGGAGCAGAGCGCGGCAGATTTGATTTCTTGTGACGGGGTTGGATGTTGAATCGTCCAATCAGAGTCTATTCGCCGTGCATACATGAACCCATTTCCAACATGACATGTTATTGCTGCTGCTCTCTGGCCTGCCCGCTAGCTCATCAGTGTGCTTTCTGTTCCTGTTTGTTACCTTGCGTTCTGTCTCACAGGACGTTCAGCTTTGAGCAGAGGCCCCAATGGCTGCTACCGAGGGGTCAGTTCTGACTCACAGGGATCCTGTGTGTGTCCAACAGAGCTACGCTCAGTCGAGCTACCAGAGGCTCAATTCTTGATGACAGGTGACCAGGCCCATCTTCTCAGGCACCTTGGGGTGGACCAGAACCTCCTACCTCTCCGTGGTCGCCGAGGTCACCAGCTGTCTGTCCCCCAACTACACTAAAAATAAGTGATGTCGCAAACGGCTGCCCAGCTTGGTGCCAGCTTGCAGCCACCCGGCTATGTTAGGGGAGAACCCCCCACAGAGCTTCCCCGCCTGTCACCTCCCTGGCAGCAGATTGCCTGGCGCCTTTCGGGGCACTTGCGTACTCTTCTCAAGCTGCCAACCTTGGGAGAGCAGTCGAGCACCAGCCTAGGGACTTGCACATCTGGTGGTAGGGTGCTGATCTGACTTTCCAGTCGACCGCAGCCGCTGTGGCCAGGTGCCTGTGATGGACTGGGTTCTCTCACGAAGCAAAACCAGTGGCCCTTGTCTACGTGTCCTGCACAGGGAGTCACAGCAAGAAAGGCTCTCACTCTTGTACAAGCGGGCAAGTCCAGTTCGGTTCAAGCCCAGGAGTCAGATGTCGGCTCTCGACATCTCCTGACTCATGTCGTCGCTGCAGGGACTGAAGAACAAGAAGCAGGAATACCACAGGCTGGTGGATGCCGAGCTGAATGAATCTGAGATGGGCCGGATGAATCTATCGTCAGCAGGCCACTGATGGCTTCTGTGAATGGCAGGTGATATAGGAGGATGTTGGCCAACCAAATGCAGGAGCTGGGTCCAGAGAAGAAGTGAGCTAGCTCCCCACACTGCCACTTTGTACGGGGGTACGTAGGTCAAACCCCAGGACAGTGCTTGTGCTCCTTCCCATCTCCCCATTCTTCCCCTGCCTGTGCAGACCCCTTGCCCCACAGAGCCGGAGTAAGAGCCCCCCTCTCCTCAGCTCCCCCTGCTCCTGAAGGTGACCCTGATGCTGGGGGAGCGTTCTGTCAGGAGGAGTCATTGTCCCCTTGAGCTCCCTCCTGTTTACACAGAACATTCAGACTGGGACCGACCGGCAGAACGCGCTCTTCCAGAGTGGCGGCAGGAGTCCACGCCTCGCTTGGTGTCCAGCCCGGGACACTCCCACCTCCATTCAGCACAGCCCAAGCTCCATTTGGCACAACTCAGCCCCTCCGCTCAGCACTGGGTGTTGACCCAGCCCTCACCTCCAGGCCTCTCGGGACCCTGGGGAGCAGGCACCCCACTTGCACTGTCCGCTCCCAGAGACGGTCCCTCGATTAGAAAGATGACCACAGCTCCTCTGAGCGTGATTCAGCCTCCACCCTTTCATGTTCTGACAGGCACGGCTTTGTCTGTAGCTGCCTCAAAATACTCTCTCCATTTGATCATAGTTTAATACTTTATAGATGATGCTCTGCCACAAATAATTAAAACCACCCACGGCTGAGAGCCCAGGGACCAGCGTCTAATGAGAGACTTCCGGATCGTACAGATAAAGATCGCCTGGCTTCAACACTGATCTTCTGCATGAATCATTTGACATCCGCGCTTGACACTGAAACTTTTTATTGCCAAGGGATCACCAGGATGAGACAAAGGAAACATTCAAAGTAGTTACAACATTTTAGAAAGATGAAACCGAATTGCTTCAGTGCGTTTCTGGTGGGGCAGGAACTGGAATTAGGTAGACTGGAGTCAGAATTGGAGAACAACGTGAATTCTTCCACCCAATGCGTTTTTTAAAGTTCAACTAGTTTCTGCATCCGTGTGGACATCGTGTTAAAGGCGGAGTTCACACATCTGACAAGCATGTGTTTGACAGTGACTCGGTGCGTAGCCAGCCAGCCACATCTGTCCCCGAACACAAGTGATTCCACTGCTGGAAACCTAGAGTGAACCCAAGACAGGGCTGGCTCTGCAGGGATGGTGAGGGTCTTCCTGTGGGCAGGAAGCATGCCCACCCAGCACCCATACACAGAGACCGGAGCCGGTTTTTCAATAAGATGCATTAAGGTATAATTCATGCACCATGCCATGCATGCAGCTAGACATGCAGTTCTGTGAGTTTACCAGTGGCCTGAGCCTATTATCACCACTCTTATTGCCACCTGGAAGGGCTCTATCGCCTGTAGATTCCAAGCTCCCTTTAAGATCCAACTCCCTGGTGGTCTCGCTGTGGGCAAGCATCGATTTGTATTTGCATCTAGAAACTGTGCAGGGAGTGTTAAAGGGTGGGCAGGCAAATGGAAATAGAAAAAAAAGAAGTCCCCCACAAACTTTTGGAGAGCCCTCGTCTTTCCCTTGGCATTTCTTGTAAGCATGCACATTCGATTTTTTAACGCTGTTCAACCGATGCTCGGTGAAGAAAAATGCCCCAGGTCCACATGCGGAAATCAAATAAACTGTGCACCACACACAGCGGGGGGAGGAAGGTCAAGGCAGAGACAGAACACCCCCTTCCACGGGGAAGGCCTGAGCCCAGCCCCTGGCCAGAACGTGTCCCTTCCAGCCCCGTGTCTGCCGTGGAGGCTGCTGGGCGGGCTTCGGAGCAGCGTGCAGACGAGACAGCAGCAAGACGGGCTTGGAGAGGTGGCTCTGCCCATCAGCCGATGGAAACCCCAGTGGCCCTGCTGTGCAAGCGGTCAGCGTGCGCCAGGATGCAACTCAATGATACGGAGCAGCAGCAAGCAAAATAGAAGCCATAACACGCTGGCTCTGGAAAGCCATCCCCACAATCAAGAGAAAGGTTAAAAAAAGATTGTCCTTCTTCCCTCCCACCTGCCTTCCCATAAATCCTTAGGAAACCCTATGCTGGTTTCTAGACCTGCGCACTGGTTTCCATTGTCGACCATTTACTTAGACTGGACCCACAGGCTGTATCCTTCTTCCTGCGGCTTCTCTCTGTAAGCACCGTTATTCTTGGGGGGAGGGGGGGTGCATGCTGTGGCACGTGAGCAGAGTCCACGCTGTGTCTGGCCTTTGTGCAGGTTTTCCACAGCCAGCTTACTCGGTCACCAGCACTCAGCGGGTTATCCACCGGACATCGAGGAGGCCCAGTAAACGCTATCTCAATAAAGCTGCTAGGAGGAAAGATTTCAAAGCATTCTGAGAACTCGGGGGGCGAGGGGGGGCTGCATATAACAACAGACTGGGGATGGAAAAAGAGACCCGGTAAAGTGGAGGACGGCCAACAGAACCCCACCCCGACAAAGTCGGGGTGAGTGCATGCGCCCACTCAACGTGGCCCAGGCGGAATGAAGAAAGAATGAGCAGTCAGCGGCAGTATTGGGGAGGTAACAGCCTAGAATCATTTTTCAAACCCAGACAAAAGTAACTCTCAACTTCAAGTGTCTCAGCAATTTGATACAGAAATTCAAGGAAAGCAGAAAGAAATACAAAGGACACCACGTCTCCGCACATCAGTCGAACATTTTAATTTCTTAGGCCAAGAGTTGATTAAAAGAATCTAGGTATTGCCTCCTCCCTGGGGGAGGGACAGCAGAGAACAGGGTGGGGGGAGACGTCGGGCAGTGTAATTTATGACAAAACTATAATAAGCTGTGAATTATTAAGGGCTCATGAGGGAGGGAGGGAGGGGGGAAATGAGCAACTGATATTAAGGGCTGAGGTGGAGGCAAATGCTTTGAGAATGATGAGGGCAGCGAATGTACATATGTGCTTGACGCAGTGGATGGATGGATGGATTGTGATGAGAATTGTACGAGTCCCCAATAAAATAACTTAGAGAAATGATGATGGCAAGAAATGTACAAATTTGCTTGACCCAGTGGATGTAATGGATTGTGATAAGAGTTGTACAAGCTCCCAATAAAATGATTTTTTTAATTAAAATAAAAGAGTGCAGGGGTAGGCTGAGGGGGAGATCCTTGGACAGTATCAACACCTAAATTTGGTAAGATAACTTGTACTTGAGTTTACTAAGGTCTGGGCTAGCGCCAGACCACCAAATTCTGGACTTCAGCTTTGCAGTGCCCCGGTGCGTGGCTTAGATTTTATGTGCCTTAATGTTCTCATCTTTCAATGGGGTGACACAACACCTGTCTCATAGGGTTGCGTGTAGATTGCATGTGGTAACGGTGACAAGCCTGGAATAAGCTCGGATGGAGTTACATGCGTATGCCCACACCTATGCTCACATTAAGGTCTATCTCCATGGCTACCTGGTCTGTCATCTCAACCGGGTCACTGAACACGCCTCGCCTATCGGTGCTGACTCTGGTAGTTTCAAAGGGTCACCACAGGTTGGAATCATTGGGCCGTAACTAACAACGCCAGGAGAAGTTAGTGCTTAGCTTTTAAAACACAGACTCCTGGGGACCATCTTGTCAGTGCTCCCCTGCCCACTGCTGCGCCCGGTGACCGCATGGTAACAGAACGCTTTGCCAGGTCTTGCTCCACCTCCATGCCCACTGGTCACCCATCTCCGGAGTGCTTCCCATTGGCCTCCAGCCCTTCCAGCAGCTGGTCTTGTCCTGTCAGCGTGTCCGCAGGTAGCACCTGAGGTCCCCTGAAGCAGGATCTCAGGTAAGGAGATACAGAGGACCATTCTTTCCATATACTCGCCAGTTGACACTTGTGACTTGTACTCACCAGTTGATTCTTAAAAAATACTTTTATTTGGGGCTTACATCTCTTATCACAATCCATACATTCATCCTGTGTGTCAAGCACATTTGCACGTGTGCCACCATCATCATTTTCAAAGCATTCTCTTCCCACTTGAGCCCCTGATATCAGCTCCCCATTTCTTCCCCCTCTCTCCCACTGCCCACCCTCCCTCACGAACCCTTGATAAGTTATAGATTATTATTTCCATATCTTATATTGTCCTCCGTCACCCCTCACCCACTTTTCCATTATTTTCCCTCCTGTGAGGGGGTTCTAGATTGATCCTTGTGATCGATTCCCCCTTTCTACCCCCACCCTCCTCTAGTCCTCCTGGAATCTCTACTCTCCTTGTTGGCCTGAGATGTTTATCTATCCTGGATTCCCCGTGTTGCAGCCTCTTATCTGTAGCAGTGTGCATGCTCTGGTCTAATCTGATTTATAAGATAGAATTGAGGTCATGATAGTGGAGGGAGGAAGCACTAAAGAACTAGAGGAAAGTTGTGTGTTTCATCAGTGCTACACTGCTCCCTGACTGGCTCCTCTCTCCCGTGACCCTCCGTGAGGGATGTGATTTGTGTGAGATGCTGGACAAGAGAATCTCCAGATTTCCTTTCATTCCTAAAATTATCGCCACGTTTTATATTCCTTCAAAACATGTAACAAGTCAGCAAACCTAATTCCAGGACATCCACATCAGAGACCTCCGTCATTTTAGGCCACGGTGAATTTCATGTTCTCTGCTTGGGGATTAAGCTTTCAAAGTATACTTTATGTCTATGAATGTATCTTGTCACACTGTGCCTAGAAATAGAGCAGGAACATCAAGGGAAAGAGATTAGATTAACATCTGAGCCTCATTCACGCTCAGCTCTCTCATGGCGATGATTTAGAGTCTGCATCACTGTTATCTGCATGTTTGTTCAACCTGAACCACGTGTGCTAAGCAGCAACGCCAAAAATGGGAAAAAGCACATTCTCGGTGATGAACCATGATGGAGGGAGTGTTCCCACATCCATGGAAAGCCTTATTTAGCGAGCGCCATCACCCATAACACAGACGAGCTGATCCCCACACAGACCAGTTGAATTTCCGCTCTCATCCTACCCACTGCCCAACCAGACCCCAACAATGTCATCTTGGAAATCTACTTGTCATGGGCTTGCCGCTGTGAATAGCGTGTCCCTAACAGCTAAGGATGGTGAGAAAACCGCCAGTGTCCTCGTCACGCCTTAAAGGTGAAGTGTAAGCCCTCGGACTGTTTCCAAATGTTTGGTTCTTCCACAGCACCCTTTTTACCAGCAATGACCGAATTAGGACCCAAGTGCGATACGAGAGTGGAGATCGGTCAGTGCTTCATATTTCTATAGGAACACCCCCCGCCCAAACCTCTCTCTCTTTCTCTCTCTCTCTCTCTCTCCTTTCTGCCGTACGGTTTCTCAAAAGCCTCACTCTGGCTGCCTCATCCCTCTGCCTTTGTTCTTCCAGGAAAGTGACCGGTGGATAGAGGGGTTTGATAGGGTTCCAATTTGATTCTCTTTTCCTTGTATGAGTTTATGTCACAAAGTAAAACTAAACAAATAAACCAGATACCCAGTTGTCATCAGCTGACGGCCGTCATGGTGGCTCCATGTGCCTCGGAGGGGCGCTGTCACCATGCCCTTTCATCGATGACTTTTTGGAACTAGATCACCCAGGACTTTCTCCCGAGGTGGACTTGACCCTCCCATCTTTCAGTTGTCAGCCAAGCGTGCTGATCACCCATAGATTCCACCTTCTGAAATGTGAAAAATATGAGGACCTTCGTCTATTTTTTTTCCAAACGAGATATAAAATATCTGGCAGCCACCAATGGCCAAGGGATGCCAAGATCCTCCAGTCCAATAAGCAAAAACTCACTGTCATCGAGTGGCTTCTGAATCATAGGACCCTGTAGAACTGCCTCTGTGAGTTTCTAAGACTGTCACTCTTCTCGGGAATAGAAAACCTCATTTTTCTCTCTTGGAGTGGTTGATGGTTTTGAACTACTGACCCAGTGTTAGCAGCCCAGTGTGTAACCACAGGAGCTCTTCAGGAATCCATGAGGGTTTACAAAATGATATTGTTGCACCCCTTCTTCATGGATGGGCTGAAATACTTTTACAGAAGAAGCAAGTTGCTTTCATCTGTGAGTTGGTTTCAGCGGAACATGGGATCTTATTGCTGAGGTCAGATGATTGTAGGTTGAAAGCAGAGAATACTAGAAACGTGTTTCCTTGTGCTTTGTTAGTAGGGGCTGCCATCTGCATGGTCACCAGTTGAAACCACCCAGAGCTCTGAGAGGGAAAGGCTGGGCTTTCTCCTCCAGTGAACAGTCGCAGTCTCGGAATCTCACAGGGGATCGCTGAGTCTGTGCTGACGCGAGGGCAGTGGGTTTGGTGTTTAAGTTTAATGGACTACGCCAAGGTGTTCAATTGTATGGATTATAACAAACTATGGACTGCCTTGAGAGAACAGGAATCCAAGAACAGTGCCTTGTGCTCAAGAGGAGCTTATCTCTGGATCAAGAGGGAGATGTGCAGACAGAACAAGGGAATCCTGAACGTTTTAGTATCAAGAAAGGTGTGTGTTTGAGTTGTATCCTCTCATCCTACTTATTCAATCTGTATGCTGAGCAAATAATCAGACACTGGATTATTTGAAGAAGAACAAGGATTGGAATCTTCAGGATGGTTTACAAACTCCTCATCACTGGTCCAATAGTGTCACGAGAAAAAATTCAAATCGGTTGCTCAGGTTTTCATCTTCCTGAAAACCACGATCAGTGCCAGGGAGCAGCAGTCGGGAGAGCGAGGGGCATGCTGCATTGGGTGCACATGCTGCACAAGGCCTCGTTAACGTGTTGAAAAGGCGAGGGTATCAACGTGATATTTTTAGTTGTCTCATTTGCATGTGAAAGTTGGACATTGAATAAAGTCGACTGAAGGAGACTCAATAAATTTGAGTTATGGTTTTAGCAAAGAATATTGGAAGTACCATGGGCTGCCAAAAGAACAAATAAATCTGTTTTTGAAGCAGTGCAATCAGAGTGCTCCCCAACGCAGGGATGGTGAGTGCGCCCCACGTTCTTTGGACATGTGACTGGGAGAGACCATTCCCTGGAAAGGGACATTGTGCTTGTTAAATTGGAGGGGCAGCCAAAAGAAGACCCTCGACAGGATGGGTGGACACAGTGGCTGCTACAATGAGTTCAAACACAACAAGTGTGAGGCTGTGCCCGGACCAGCGCGATATTCATTCTGCTGCAGATGGCATTGCTTTGAGCGGAACCGACCAGGTAGAGCCGACACAACAGGTTCACCTGACTTTAAAGCCAGATCCACAAAACAAGCCTTATTCAGGGAAGCTTAGCTTCTGTTTGAACATAAAATCCACCCTAAGGAACCCCCACCCCATGGGGGGGTCCCACTTATAATACACCACTTGTTAAGTTCTGTAGATTAATGTGAGAAGATACAGATGCACCTCCCACCTTTGCAACTTGTTTGCTTGAGAAAGCGTGGCACAGCAGACTCTGTTGAAGCTACTGCTTTCAGTGTAAAGGTGCAAACAGCACATGTCGTTTGTTCCCGTTGGTGGGTGAGCACTCCACACAAAAAAGGAATGGTTGTTGCTCCTGGGATGCCCATGATGGCCAGAAGTTTGTCTTCTTATCTGGTTGACTGCTCAAAGGGATCCGGTGATGGGGAAATCACTTATTTGAGGATGACAGATAAACTTCCCCAAGTCCGCACGTTGGAAAGTCACAGTGTCAAGATGAAAGCCTGGGTCACTCTGAGCCAAAGGCCCCTGTGGGACAAGATGAGGAGCAGTTAGTCTCACATCTTCCATGATGGAAGGTCACCATCAAGACCAGCGGACTCTTCTCCGGAGTTAAATTGCCCAATCCTGCAGTAATAACTGATTTGTCCCTTTAATCAGTTTCAATATTTGTAACCAAGGCATTCTGGTTTTGATCATCTCAAGGGATGACTCACCCTAGGGAATTTCTGGTCCCTTTACCAATTTCCAGAAATAGAAGAGGAAATATTTGACATACATGCGTGTGCATTCTGCGGAGGCCACAGGGGGTGGACCCAGGAGACAACCAATGGTCCCCACTCACCTGAGGACTTCATCTCCCTGTAGATGCTGTATTCGACAACAAGCTCGGCACCTGGATGCTGAATGTTAGGGGAGAGAACTTTGAAAACATCCGCAGAACATTCTGTACCCACCCGCTCCCACTGAAGGAACCCTCGAGTTACTGACAGACCACAAAGATTAGTGAACAGGGCTTCATCAAAGAAAACATGCTGACCGGCCAGCCATAGATGTTTGATTTGTGTTGCCATCAACAACTGCATGTGTTCCACAGATTCCTCAGTTTTTAAAAAGGAGAACTATTAAAAGTAGAGCTGAAAAGACTGTCTGAGGAGTCATCAGCTGGCAAGAGTCCCTCCTGGCCTCTCAGAAGCGGACGTGTGGGGGGCGGTCACTGGCAGCTGGAGAAGCTGAGCAGGAAGGGACAGATCCCTCCACTTAGGATCAGGACTGAGCACCTACTTGAAAGCAATATTCTTCACAGAAATGTTTAATTTCCTTCGACTTCTATCTTCAAAATCTAGGTATGCACTCGTAGACTGCAATGCACCAAAGGGAACATAACTCAGTCATCTCAGGGAGAGCCTGACAGGTCCCGCAAAAGAGCCTTTCTCGTCGTATGCCATGCTTTATAGAGACCCCTCCTATTCATGCAATACGTCTTCCCGAGCCCTTACTTTATACCGGAAATGAAATTAAATGCTGGCGTAAGAAGTGGAATGGGCCTTGCTGGACTGCTCGGTGGCAGAGATGGTAAAACCAACATGAAGAAGGCAGAGCTTTGGCACCTAAGGCTCCATAGACTGAGGAAAACAGGAGATTGGGGGTCTCTCTGGAGGGCTGGGCAGGTTTTTGTTGAAGCACATGAGCACAATACGGTTTTCTTGGATTCCTGCGTTCCTCGGGACTATTCAGAAACTTTCTGTGATCCAAATAGTTCAATGTCTTGGCACAATCAATCAAACACAAGCAAACTTGAGAATAGCTTGCTGGTTCTCTGCTTTCAGCCAAGATGCATCTGACATGAGCAGTGACATCCCTTGTCCCACGAACTTTACTGAATCCTGCCTGGACCTCTGGAAGCTCCCTGTCAATGTCCTACTGCAACTGTTGTTGGGTGATTTTCAGCCAAATTTTACTTGCGTGTGATATTAGTGATATTATTCTGTCATTTGAGCATTCGGTAGGGTCACCTTTCTTTGGAAGGTATAAAGGGTATAAATAAGGATGTCTTCCAGTCAGTTGGCCAAGTAGCTGTCTTCCAAATTTCCTAATGTCCTGGCGCAACCAAGTGAGCGCTTCCAGTGCTTCCTCGGCGTGTGGAAACATTCCAGTGGGGGTCCATCCCCTCCTGGAGCCGTGTTGTTGGCGAATGCGGTCAGTGCAGCTTGCCCTTCTTCCTTTAGCACCATTGGTTCTTGCTCATGTGCTGCCTCCCCAGATAGTGGAGTGTGGACTTGTTGGTTCTGGTCCAGCGACTCAATGTAGTCTTTTCATCTGATCTGGATGCTTCCTGTGTCATTAAATATTTTTTCCTGTAAAATCTTCCAATATTGTGACTCAAAGCTTGAAGTTTTTTCTTACATTCTTTCAGATATACTGAGCATGCCCTTCCCCTTTGCTGCTCTAACTGGAGGTCTTTACACATTTCAGTGTCATAGTTGGCTTTGTCTTCTCGAGCTGCCCTTTGAAATTTTCTATTCAGCTCTTTGACTTCATCATTTGTTGCGTTTGCCTTAGCTGCTCTATAATTGAAAGCAAGTTTCAAAACCTCTTCTGATGCCCCTACTGATCTTTTCTTTCTTTCTTTCCTTCTCGTCTTTGTAACGACCTTTTGCTTTCTTCATGAATGATGGTCTGGCTCATAGAGCCTTCTGTCATTAGTGTCCAGTGCAGAACATCTGTTCTTGGTGTCCTTGACATTCATGTGGGAGAGATGCAAGGTGGTATTGTGTCTCTCGTGGACCTGCTTTCATTGTCTCCAGCTTCAACCTGATCTTTCACTTTCCAATGGGTAATTGATGTTCTGCTCCACGGTCAGCCCCTGGCCTGGTTTCCACAGCTGACATTGAACATTACCATTGTGACTTTCTGCTGGTGTCATCATCTGATTTCTGGGGAAGTCCATGTACACAGTTTCCATTTGTGTTGTTGAAAAAGGTATTTACTATGAACAGGTCTTTGGTATTATTAAATTCTGTCATGTGATTTCCAGCTTCATTTCTATCACCAAAACCATATTTTCCAACTACTATTTCTTCCTCTTTGCTTCCAACTTTTGCATTCCAATTGCCAAAACTTATCAATGCATCTTAATTGCATGTTTGGTCAATTTCAGACCAAAGATTTTGGTAGAATTCTTCAATTTTTCATCACTAGCTTTTGTAGTTGTGTAAATTTGAATAATAGTTGTATTGATTGGGTGTCCTTAAGACTGATAGATTCAAGGTAGACCTTGAAATGCCCTTTTTTCCAATGAAGGCAACAAAGTTCCTCTTGATTGTGGTATTCCTGACACAGTGAATCATATGATTGTCTGATTCAAAATGGCCAATACCAGTCCATTTCGGCTCACTTATGCCTAGAACATTGATCTCTATGTGTTCCATTTCATTATTGAGGTATTCCACTTTTCCTAGATTCATGCTTTATCCATTCCAAGTTCCAATTATTACTGGACTTGTTTCCATCTGCTTTTTCCGCGTTTAGAGTCATGCCTCATCAGCAAATGATGATCCCAGAAGCTCCACTCCCACTGGCTTTCCGTCATTCATATCACCAGTCAACTCCATTCAGAGAGCAGTTCCTCCCCAGTCATATTTTGAGTGCCGTCTGGCCCGAGGGCACCCTCATCCGGCACCATCTCCCACAATGCTCTGCTTCCAGCATCAGGCCTGCAGTGTCTGACAATGCTCCCATGTTATGCACCAAGTTTTCAGTGGCCTCTTCCCCCACTGTGGGGATCTGATTCCTTCTGCCTGGTCTGTCCTTACTCTGGAAGCTCCACTGACACCTGTTCACCTTGAGTGACCTTGCTGGCATTTGGCAAACCAGTGACACAGCCTCCAGCATCACATCGACACACAAGCCAACACAGCATGACAAACTGACAAACCAGCGGTGGTAGGTAGTGAGGATGCCCTCCGGTTGTCGGTGAGAACTACTCAAGGGTCCTGATGGCATTGTGGCTATGGGTTGAGCTGCCAACGAAGACGCCAGCTCTCAGAAGCCATCAGCCCAGCTCTGGGACAAAGACGAAAGCTTCTGACTCAGATAAAGAGTTCCCGTCCCGAAGACCCATGGCTCTGGATGGGCTGGATGGCTGTGAGTTGATATGCAAAGAAAGTATGGTGTCCTTCCCTGGGGACAAGTCTCTCCTGAGACACCACATGTGGGAAAGCAGAGGGGCAATGAAACAGAGGACGAGCCTGGACCAGGTGGACGACACAGTGGCTGCAGCCATGGGTCTCACACATACAGACAATGGTGCGGACGGCGCCGCACTGGGGGGGGGGTGGGGGGTTCATCCTGTTGTTTGTAGCTTTGCCGTGAGTCAGAGCTGATGCATGGCACCTACCACCACCACCACCAATCCAAAGTAAAGGTGGCTTTCAGTGGCCACTTGGGGCAGGCTCCCTGCATTGTCAACAATGGGAGCTCTGGCTCTGATGCTTAAAAAGAACGTGGTCGTGTTCTTACCGCATCTACAAATGCAATGCTTTCCTTTAAACTCTGTGACAAATGTTCACAATTGATTTGGAAGTAAGAAAAAGCAAAGAAGCAAAACACACACGGTCCACACTACTTTGAGACACATTGTCTTCTTTCCTCATGTTGCTCAGGGCTTTTGTTGGCTTACAGGTCATCTGAAGGCAAGCTCCTTAAGGTCAGACATTCGAGCTCATGACCCAGGCACACACAGTGCTGAGCTGGGCTTACACTGTGCAGGCAAGGGTCCCTGTCTGGTTGGGCTTTGATTTCTGGAAGTTTTACAGGACAGGAAAACAAGAGGTCTTTTCCATTCCCATATCGTGTTTTATTCAATTTTAGTTCTACCCAGGAGTGTCTCAGGAATAAAATATTCAAAGCCTTGGTCTAAATTTGAAATTAAATCCTTGTGGAAATTCTTTTGGGTCGGTTGGCTCCTTTTTAATGGTCCACTTGCGTTTTCAATATTTTCCGCAGCTTCAAATTCCACTCCGTTTCAAGCAAATGTGCCAAAACATTGTGGACGGCTGGATGCCGGTGGCATCTCTAGCTCCAGTCAGAGAGAAGAACTACCGGAAGGCCGGGCACTCGGCACACTGGGCGCTCAGAGGCAGACAGCACAGCAACGCAAATACTCCAAGCCCAGACCTCCTCCACAGCCGACAGCTGCCTCACGCAATCCCCAAACAGTACCCGTTCTTGAGCAAGGTCACTCAAGGTCTTCCTGCTGTTGCGCCGGTAAAACCAGCTGTGTGAGAAAACACTCCCTTGTACACATTTTTCAACGGGCTGAACTTGGTGCAGTAGAAGCATAAAGAAGCTAACGCAGCAATGATGAAAAACACAACTTTCCTCTAGTTCCTAAAGGCTTCATCCCCGCCCCCCCACTATCATGATCCGAATTCTACCTTGCAAGTCTGGCTAGACCAGAGGATGTACACTGGTACAGATAGGAACTGGAAACACAGGGAATCCATGACAGATGATCCCTTCAGGACCAGTGGTATGAGTGGAAATACTGGGAGGGTGGAGGATGCTGATGCCAAGGCTAGGGAGTGGACATTGTTATGGAAAGGAGGGGCCACATGCTCGTAGGATACCACAGTGACCTTCTGGGCCACCGCTGAGCATCTGAACTATTGGGCAGAGCTACGGCGGCATTCGTCTAACGCTGCTAGCTGGAGGTGGCTCTGTTTGTGCAGAGCCTGACATGCCTTTGGGCTGTGTCAAATCAAAGCAGGGACTCCTCCAGATGAAGGCGTTAGAAGCAGGCTCCCACGTGGCAATGCCCGTCCAGTGTGGTTGCAAAGATGGAGAAGCCATGCCGTGCTCAACATCAACAGACACTGTCTGAGGACATTGAGCTATTGCCACCGACCTGCTTCACAACAGGAGCAGCAAGGCCTTCACCTAAGGGCACTCTGAACAGCCCAAGGGAGCCTAAATGCCGCCTTGAAGAAATGTGGAGCCTCTGGTCCAAGCTGAGCTCCTGGCCAGTGGTCCTTGAAAGACTGGGACCCAAGCCTCTGGGACCCTGCACCAGTGGACACAAGATGCTGTGAATTCAACAAAGCCCACAGGACCTAACCCCACAGAGATGAGCCCCGATGTGAACCATGCACTTTGCTTAATAGAAAGGCACACATATTGGCTCATCGACTGTCCCCCATGCACCCTGAGACTAGGAGACAGGTGTGCCTAGTAGGAGGACTTAAACAGAGGCACACAGAACCCTGTGCTTGTTGCACACTTGTCTGAGAGCCTGTGACCCGCTCGACTGAGTGACACATGTAAACATTTATATCCATGTTTAGCAGCTTTGTAGGAATAAGGAGAAACGGCCTTCAGGTTTCACCTGTTCTGGTTGACTTTCTCCTCTTGAGGCAGTTCGTTTCTTGTGCCAACCTGGCCAATAAACACATGTGGAGTTAATTGAGGGGCGGAGAGATGGATGGCTTGGTGAGCCTCACCTTTTGAGTTCTCTGGTCTCTTGTTTTGTGATGGTGGGATTAGGGTGCAGCTTCCTTAGCCAGTTCCCTGCTTCAGCTGGCAAGGCTTACTTCCTGCAAGACATCTCTGAAGAGAAGCCACATGGACCTACCCCGAGGCAGCCCTGGGTGCTGGAGCAGCTGTGTGGAGACCCCTGCCAGCGCTGAGATGCTTACACATTCACTGATTCGGCTTTCCTCCTGCAGTCGGCATCATAGTGTGTGTTTTGTGAGATGGAGGAGGACTTTGTGGATTGGTGTAGGACATATGGGTTAATGCTGGACTTGTGGGTTTGGCCAGCACTGGGTTGGGATGTTTATTTGATGTGCACCTACCCTTTATGTAAAATTCTCTCTTATACATGAGTTTCTGTGTATTTGTTTCTCTAAAAGTACCCAGACTGACACACCTCCAGTGCAGAGTTTCTACAGTCCCTGAAAGCCACAGTGGCTCCCCCCCTTCCCCCCCCCCCTTGTGTCACTCTGAGTCAGAATTGACTCAGTGGCAGTGAGTGGAAACTGACTACTCGGTCTGCTTAAAATGCAGCAAAGGCACTGAGACACGCAACCTTCCACCACCCACAGGCAGACTCCCGGTGCTCCTGCTGACTGTGCCTACAGTCAAGAACAAAGGAACAGGAGGCTATTTCTTTAACACAGAAAGACCCACGCTGGCCCTGCGGTCAGAGGGCTGTCAGGCACAACCGAAGGCCCTGCGGTCAAAAGACAAGTCAAAGGCATGGCCCTCTCCGGTGACTGCAGTCATCACAGGGCACTGCCCAGTGGGTGACCCTCAGATATCGGTCGGTATGCCTGCACCTTAAACTGTGACAGGGGGCAAACCAAACCCAGCAGGAGGTATAAGCCAGAGAGCATCGTCATGTTCTCACTGTGAAAGAGCATTCCCATTAACTGCCTTTCCAAGTCACCGCCATAAAGATGCCGTGGCAGTCGACAGCATGATGTGTTGTTTTTATTGTAGGAAAGTAGAAAGAGCATGAAATCTCCGGGTTAAGCCCGTTCTTAGATTGGCCATTTCATTTGTGCTTTTGTTGTTGACATCTTGGAGTCTTTTTGCATTTGGGGAATTAAACCCTCACCAGATACATGGTTTCCAACCATTGCCTCCCATCCTGTTGATTTCTCCTCAGGTATTTGGTCATTTTCTTTCATGCACTGTGATGAAGTCCCACTTATCTGATGAGCCCTGGTGGTGTATGCGTTGGGCTGCTATCCGAAAGGTGAGCAGTTCAAAACCACCAGTTGCTCATCAGGAGAAAGGCGAGACTTCTAATCCCGTAGAGAGTTACAGTTTGGGAAATCCACAGGGCAGTTCTCCTCTGTCCTGGAGGATTCCTACGAGTTGGCATCACCTCGAAGGCAGTGAGTTCGGTGTTGAGTTTTACCATGCATCTACCTTTTGTCTTCCATTGCTTGTGTTTTGGGTGTCAGCTATAAGCCAGCACTGCCATGTCCAAGGTCATGAAGATGTGCCCCTAAGTTTTCCTCTAAGAGTTTTATGATTGGATGTCAGGTCACAAAGTGGAAGCGTTTGCACAGGGCATGAGCTGTGGCTCCACTCGCGTCCTTTCTTGGTGGCCGACGTTGAGCTGCTATTCTTTCCATCAAATAGACGTGGCCATCTTGTTAAACATCAAGTGCCCACAGAATACTGGTTCATTTCTGGACTCTGCTGTCAGAGTAAACTAGTCTCCCACAACCAAGGGGGTCGTAGGTGCAATTGTACGGTTATAATATACAGAGATCATAGTAAAGTCATAGAAGATAGGAAAGAGAGTAAAACAAAGGAGTCAGAACATCAGGAATGGGCACGATCCCAGCATCCAGGTCTGAGCAGAGAGAGGGAATCTTTACTGTCTTGGGATATTTTCAGGCAGCCATAAGACGTGCATACTCGGTAGTTACATAGGTCACAAGGTGGGTGGTGACCACAGTAAAGTCCCTGAGCTCACAGGTGAGGAAGCCTAATATCCACATTGCGGGAAGGCCTGAGGGGGGATGGGTGCTGTGGCAGGAAGAGATAACAAGAATGTCTGCTTCTACAGGGAGATAGAGTCACCCATGTGCTCACGGCAGCATACCTTTTACGGGAGAATCAGTGGGAATGATATTTCAAGCAGGATAATGTACTTGGACTTTAATTTACCAACGTGGTAGCTTTCCTACCATGGAATCCTAGCTTTCCAGATGCCCTCTGTGATAAGTTAGGGACTATAGTCCTGCTCACACTTCCCACAGTGTCCGTTTCCCACACTTCGGATTTTATTCCACTGCTCTGTGTGTCTACCCTTCCTTACACCAGGACCAGACGCTGCCAATGACAGTTTTGAAACTGGGACACGTCAATCCTCACTTAACTCTTTTCCTTCAGCTTGAGCATCAACATTCCTGTCTTCCACCCCCAACAAAAGCTATTGTCATTTTGACAGGGATTGTCTTGAAAGTGAAGGCTGTTTTGAGTAGTAGTGGAAGCTTAACAATATGAAGGCTTCCAATCCATGAACATGGGATGTCTTTCCATTTATTTAGGTTTCCTTTCATGTATTTCAAGCCCTTGGGGCATAGTGATTACAAGGTGGGCTGTAATCCACAAGGTCAGCAGTTCAAAACCACGGCATCTCTGGGGGTGAAAGGTGGGGCTTTCTACTCCTGCCACCAGTTACAGACTCCTGGGGTTGCTCTGAGTCAGTCAATGGCAGTGAGTTTGGTTTGGTTTGATGTATTTCAAATGTGTTTTTGGTGGACAGATATTTGACTCCCTCGTGGTAGATAAAGTGTTACTAGGTGTTTTATTGATTCAGGTTCTATACATCCTCACTTTTGGCTCTGGGGCATGGTCCTTGTCTACTTTCAGCAACTGTGGGTGCAGCACCCTTGGAGTTCTTCACCTGCACTCAGCTTCCCTGGAGTCTAGAAGGTTCTTAGTGCAGGGGCCCTGGGTCCAAAGGACACATTTCACTCCTGCCTCTTCCCTCTTGGTGGGAGTAGGCCCTTCTCTCTCTGCTTGCTTCTCTCGTTTGGTTTCTTCGGCAATAGAAGGTAAGGCAGACCACATCGCAGGGAATGCCCCTCAGGCTGACTCAGGCCTATGCTCTGATTAAGAATGGGACAGCCCGCCATAATCACCGTGGAAGCCGATTGCCCGATCACACCACACCATCTCACAAAAGGGAGTATGATTAAACAACACTGAGAGTCGTGGCCTAGCCAAGTTGACACACCCTTTCTGGAGGACGAAATTCGGTGGATGACAGCCGTTGAGGAAAAGTGCTCTCCACGAACGTTTGGGATGCACGTAAAATTTTTAAAGTCAGCTTTGCTAGGATCCACCCAATTTCTTATGGCAGGACGGTGAAGGAGAAGGCTCTCTGTGTTCTGGATGAGGAAACGTGGGGAGGTCTTATGCAGACGGCAAGATGGCGGCAGCTTAGCGCCCAAGAGCACGTGCCCCCGAGACTTGGTCTGCCACTGCAAAGAAGGGTCTGAGCTGGGAGGCACCTTCCCAGCGGTGCCAACAGCTGGGACTCGCTGCTCTCAGCTTCTGATTTCAGCACACTGTAAAACTATGCCACGACCTTTCCAAACGCGACGTTCCTTTCAACCACACACATTAAGAAACTCTTTTCACACACATGCATCCCACACGCCCGTTTCCTTTAAACACACAGAAGTGTGGGTACTAAATGACAGATGGTCAGTTGCATTAAAAAGCAAAGAAATGAAAATTAATCTTGCAGTCACATGTCCCAGCTGCTCTGCTTGAAAGGCACCCTGTGTTCTGGTTCAAACCAGTTCCCTCCTCTTGGAAGGTAAAGCACCTTGTTTAAAAGAAAGAAAGAAAGAGGCTACACTGGTGATAACCATTCCTCGCACAGAGAGGATCCAGAGAGGAGCAGGTGTCTGGCTGCCACTGTCTCCCCCCACCCCCCCACGACAATTCGACACACACAGCACATTAAGTGCCTTTCCTGTGACTTGCCCAAGTCATAGCCAAGAAAGGGCACACAAAAGACCAGACACACTGTGCCAGGCGTAGTTCTCATATCCACACGTTGCAAAAAGCTTTGCCACAATGGTCCTTAAACAGGGAGCTTGACAGCTAACCCAGCAGCAGTGGGTTGCAGTCCACTGAGAGGCACCCAGGAAGAAGGGCCCAGCAGCCTACTGCCCAAGGGTCAGCCTTGGGAGCACTGCCCTTCTTGGACACACCCGGGGTCGCCCCAAGTCAGAACTGACTCCACAGGAACAGCTCTGTGGGAAGTTGCTGTTCAAAGAAGAGAGCACGCAGGTCCCTCATTCCAGAGGGTCCCTGTGCCTGCTGCTGCTGCCACCATCGCTGTGGCCGTTGTTCTCAGGTGCCGTCGAGCTGGCTGTGGCTCATACCTTCCGCATGCACAACAGAACAAAGCAGAGCTGGCTGTGGCCATACCTTCCGCATGCACAACAGAACAAAGCAGAGCTGGCTGTGGCCATACCTTCCGCATGCACAACAGAACAAAGCAGAGCTGGCTGTGGCCATACCTTCCGCATGCACAACAGAACAAAGCAGTGCCCAAGCCTGCACCATCCCGACAGCCGTTCTTCTGTCTGCAGCCACTGTCAGTCCATCTCGCCAAGGGTCCTCCTCTTTTGCTGCCCCTCTACTTTATCAGTCACTGTATTCTTTTCCAGGGGCTGGTCTCTCCTGAAAACATGTCCAAAGTACTTGAAATGAAGTCTCTCCCTCTTGGCTTCGGGGACTGGACGTGGCTGGACTTCTCTTAAGACAGATCTGTTTGTTCTCTGGCAGTCCATGGTGCTTCCACTGTTCTCGGCCAGCCCCGTAATGCAAGTGCACAGTTCTCCTTTGGCCTCCCTTGTGCTCTGCTCACCTTTCACATGCATGTGAGGTGATTGCCAGCGCCATGCGTGAGTCAGGTGCCCTCCGGCAATGGGGTCAGTCCATTCTTGCGTCTTTATCTTCTTCCCAGAGGCTCCTTGGTCAGGTTGCTGTTAGGGCTCCCTAAGCTTTTAGGATGCCAGCCGGCTCGGTGCCTTGGCAGAGAGAGGCGCAACCAGCTCTTCTTATCACAAGAAGCTGTCTGGTTGGCAGAGCCTGCAGACTGGCTGTGCTGAAGGCATACAGGACCAAGCCGACACAGGCTCTTCTTATGGGTCTTGTTTCCAGTGCTTTGCTATTTCTGACTCAGCTAGAGCCCATTGCCTAGACTTGCTTTGACGAAAAAGATGTATCAGGGCAGGCATAGGACGTATGCTCTGGCAGTTACATGTCAACTTGCGAATGGGGTGGAGTCTAGCCTGTCAATCAGTTCTAAGCTTGATGACCTCATTTTTGAGGCAAAAATGGAGAAAAATTGCTCACTGGAGACCAGATACACGCTCTCTCCCGGAGAGACATTTCCTGTTGACAAGCTACATGGAGTTTTTGCTGATGACAGCCAGAGTCTTGGAGCTGGAGGAGCCACATGGAGACCCACGCCAGCACTGATACTTCCACCACCACTGGATTTACAAGACTTCCCACCCACTGGCCTCTGATCTTCCTGCATTTGGTGTCATGGCATGTGTTCTATGAGTCTGAAGAGGATGTATGGCTAACATCGGACTCATGGACTTGTTCTGGATGGGGCTGGGAAGTTTTCTTAATATACAACTGCTCTTTGGTATAAAATTTTTTCTTACACACATATGAGTGTCTCTGGATTTGTTTCTCTAGTCAACCCAGACTAACACAAGTGCCTTTCTGAGATACCACCTGGAGGCAAAGGCTGGGGGCTGATCCTGCAGCCTCAGGGCCTGAGGATCTGGGAATGGGACCCTCTCCTCCCATGGTGTACCGAGAACCAGCTGCTGTGTCTTTCCCGATCAATCTCTGCCCATTGGGTGATTCTCCATGCATCTTTGTCTGGAGAAGGAATATCGAAGCAAGTACAAAATTTGTTCCCACAAGTTATCTCCCCAGTATCTAATATTCCACCTCTCTACACATATCACACCATAGGAAGGACATTATCAAAAGGTACCTGCACAAAAGGTGTCTTGATGAAGCTGGGGTTACAACACTTGCAGTTAAAACTAACTGAAAGGTTGGAGGTTCAAGCCCACCTGCCTACTCTGAGGAAGAAAGCTGTGCCGGTCTGCTTCCACCAGGATGGAAGCCTGGGAGCATGGTGACACAGTTCTACCCGAACTCAACAACAATGGTTTGTGTTGTTGCTGGCGTTGTTGCTTGGGAGATGATTAGCATTAAGACCTACTTGGTATTGTTACTAGGGGCCATCGAGTCAGGTCCTACCCAGAGTGGCATTATGCACAGTAGAACGAAACACTGCCAGGTCCTGCGCTATGCTCACAACTGTGCTTGTGCTTGAGCCCATTGCTGTAGCAACTGTGTCAACCCAGCTCATGAGCGTCTTCCTCTTTGCGCTGCCCCTCCACTTTACCAAGCATGGTGTCCTTCTCCTGGAACTAGTCTCTCCTGACAAGTCTCCAGTAAGACAAAGTCTTGTCATCAATGCCTATGAGGCAATTGGAAACACCCTGACCTGGGAAAGTTGCACCCTAATCCTCAAAGTTACATCCTCGATTCAATACCCTAAAGAGGCCGTGTGCAGCAGATTTACCCAATGCAGTGTGTCTTGTGATCTCTTGTCTGCTGCCTCCATGAGTGTTGATTGTGGACCCAAGCAACACAGAACCCTTGACAATTTCAACCTTTTCTTCTCTTATCACGATGTTATCTATTGATCCAGTTGTAATGATCTTGGTCTTCTTTACATTGAGTTGCAATCTGTATTGAAAGAGGGTTCAAGACCTCCACACTTTTAGCAAGGAAGATTATGTCTTCTCCACATAACAGGTTGTTCACAAGCCTTCCTCCAGCCTGATGCCACCTTCTTCTTCATATAATCCAGCTTCTCTGGCCATTTGCTCAGCATACAGGTTGCCTAAGTGTGGTGAGAGGATACAACCCTATCACACATCTTTCCTGATGTTAAACCAAGCAGGATTCCTATGCTTGTGCCCTTACTGCCTCTCAATCCATGTACAAGTTCCGCATAAGCATAATGAATTGTTCCCAATTCCCATTCTTCTCAAGGCCATCCATAGTCTGCTATGATTCATGCAGTCGAAACCCTCAGCATAGTCAGGAAACACAAGTCCACATCTTTCTGGCATCCCCTGCTTTCAGCCAAGAACCGCCTGACAGTAGCAATGACATCCCTTGTTCCACATCCTCTTCTAAAGCCAGCCCGAACCTCTGGAAGCTCCCTGTCAGTGTACTGCTCCAGCCGTTGTTGGATAATCTTCAGGTAATTTTTACTTGCATGTGAGATCAATGATACTACTTTCTATAATTTGATAATTCTGTTTGAGTTCTTTGGAATAGGTACAAATATAGAACCTTCCCGGTCAGTTGTCTTCCACATTCCCCAGCATGGATGAGTGAGTGCTTCAAGTGCTCCATCAGCGTGCTGACAGAGCCTTGTTTTTGGCTAATGCTTTCAGTGCAGCTTGACATTCCACTGGTTCCTTTTCATCTGCTTCCTCCTGACACGGTAGAAAGTTGACCAGTTCTTTAGGGAACGGTGCCTTTGTGTGCCCTGTCCATCTTATTTGGATGTGTCCTTCAACATTGGCCCCATAGAAGCTTTCAAGATTGCTACTTAAGGCTTGAATTTTTTCTTGAGTTTTTTTCCGTTCAAGATATGCTGAACATGCTCTTCCTTTTTTGTTTTCTGACTCTGGGCCTTTACACATTTCATTATTATATTTATAGTATTTGTGGTCTTTAGCTGCCTGTTGAACTTTTTTATTGTGCTGTTGGACTTCATCCTTTCTTCCATTTGCTTATCCACTCTGTGACTGAAAGAAAGTTTTAGGGTCTCTGCTGACACCCACTTCTGCTTTCTTCATGAGTGAGGGTCTTGTCCTCCCACAGCTCATCAGATCCTCCGTCAGGAGTGTTCAGTGCAGCAGATTTGTACTTGAGATGTTCTCAAAATCCAGGTGACACTTGACGTAGATGGCTGCTTATTTGATGGCAAACCTTTAAGACCCCAGGTCCCACTCTGATTGATAGCCAGGCCTACTTCTCTTGCTTCCCTGCACTTCACGGCAGCATCCTCGTCTTCAGGATCTCTTCATGAAGACCAGTATCGAGCAGGGCTGTTACAAGAACTAACTGTTCTTGGATTGGGGCTAGAATCGGAGCCCAAAGTCCTCGTGACTGATTTTGAATGTCCTTTTAGACAACAAATGCAATGCAATTCTTCTTGATTGTATCATTTCTGGCGATATTCCAAAATTATTGTTTGTTTGTGTTTTTTGCTTGTTTTTAACACCCGTGCATATTAGAGCTTAAATTCTGAACACCCCATTGCCCAGTTAAGTTTTAAAAGGGACAAAGGAAACACACAGAACCTCATCTGGATGAGCGGGCCAGTAGTTCATCTGAAGGCAGTCGAGGAGAGTGAAAACCCCAAATCCATTCGTAGAGTCACACGGAGATTAAGCTTCTATTGAATTACATCTGATCATTAACCAAAGATGGAGAAAACCCGAAAGTGAATTTCCTCCACTCCTCTCCAGCCAGATCATAGAGGAGTGTCTCTCTTGGGGGCTTGCCTGAGTGTGTCCTGGATGGGCATCACCAGACTGGGGACACCAGCAGGGGTTGCATAGTAGTGAGTCATCCTCTACCAGCTTTGCCCTGACTGCACTGGTCAGGGTGTCTATTACAAGTCAGCTCTTGTAATATAGTATGTGTGCTCCAGTCATGTTCCTGTTCCTGCATCTGTCATCCCATCTGTCATCGTGCTGCATTGATCTGCCATCAATCATGAGTTTATCACAGTTTCCTTTGCTCCGTGCCATATGTATCTAGTGTCTGGCTATGAATCCATTGTGATCACATGCTGATGGCCCTCTCATCCAGACAGTGTGCCTGTGTCTCTGTGTTGGCTTTGTCCCTCTAAGAACTTAATAAATGTTCTCCTTAAATTGTATTTGAGATTGGGGTCTCTTTTGTACCCTAATGTAGCTATAACAGTTCTTTCAGCTGTCAATCTTTTAAATGGATAAGAAGGTGAATTTTTCCACACTATTTTATTCTTTTATTCAGTAAATATGAAATAAAATAAAAATCAATAACCCCTTTGTCTATCTTCACAAATATTCTAGGACCCTGTGTAAACTCCCTTTGCGTAAAGTAAAACAAAATCCCCACCACTGGACCAATATGGTCAATGGAGAAGATGTTGAAACTGCCAAGGATTTCACCGTTCTGGGATCCAGAACCAACACTCATGGAAGCAGTGGACAAGGAATCAAAGGATAAGCTTTCCAACAAAATCATAGCAAGCAGAATTCAGCAAAGCATTCAAAAGGGATTCACACCAGGTATTCAAGAACAGTTTAATATTAGAAACACAATGTAATCTGCTGCATAGGCAAAGTAATGCATAAGAACTATATGATTATATCAATCGATGCAGAAAAGATATTTGATAAAATTCAACATCCATTCTTCATAAAAACACTCAATAACGTAGGAATAGAAGGGGAAGTCCTCAGCATAATAAAAACTACATATACAAATATACAAATCTCATTTAACAGGAAGAAATTGAAAACATTCTGCCTTTGGGCAGGAACCAGACAGAGGTGCCCTTATTTCAGATAGCCCTGGGAGTCCTAGCCAGAGCTGTCAGACGTCAAAAAGGCATTAAGGGCATCTACATTGCCATGTTTGAGACCGTCGTTGTAGCCATTGTGCCGATCCACCCCTCACTTTGCTGACCCTCTGCTTCCGCAGATGTGATACCCTTATCCAGGAACTTGTTACACCTGTCATGGCCAAGGTATGTGAGACAGTGTTTCACCATTGTCATTTCTAAAGAATATGCATTTTCTCTAGGCCATCAGCGATGAGAGTTGACTGTGAATCAAAGTAAAATAAAATCCTTGACAGCTTCAAACTCTTCTTCACTTATCACAATACTGTTTATTGTCCAGCTGTGACAACTTTCGGCTTCTTTATGTTGACTTGCAGCTCACACCAAAAGCTGTCGTCTTTGAAAAACATCACTGAATTCTTCAAATCTCCTTCGCTTTCAGCAAGCAAGAGTTTCTCATTGGCATCACAGACTGTTAGTGAGTCTTCCTTCAGCCCTGAAGTCACACTCTCCCTCATGTAGCTCACTTCCTTAGACTGCTTGCTCAGCCTGTAAGTGTGCTGAGAGGCTGCAACACTGATGCACACCTTCCTGATTGTAAGCTGTGCGTCATCCTCTTTTGGTCCACGGACAGCTCTGCATGGAATGCTCATTCTTCGACATATTGTGGATAGTTTGCCATGAATGCTTTCACAGTCAATAAACTACAGGTGAGCGTGTTTACAGTGGTCTCTGCTTCCAAGCAAGATCCATCTGCCTTCAGTAATGACACCCTACCTGCCATAGCCTCATTCTCTTCTGGCTTGGATCTGGCAACTAACTATTGGTATGTTGTTGCAACCTCTGTTTAACTACCTTCTACAAATGTTTGCTTTTGTGTGGCATTTATGATATCATTTGACAGTTTCCACATCACCTTTCTTTGGATGGACACAATGATGAACACCTTCCAGTCAATTGGCCAGCTAGCAGATTCTAAATTTCTTGGCAGAAATGAGTGAGCAGGTCCAGCATTGCATCTGTTGGTTGAAACATTTCAACCAATAGCCTACCAATTCCCAGAGCCTTGTTTTTTTTCCACCAGTGCCTCTAGCACAGCTTGGCCTTATTCCTTTAATACTATCAGTTCTTAAAGAGTATGAATGTTAACCAATTCTTTTGGGTACAGTTACTCTGTACTCTTCCCATCTTCTTTTGATGTTTCCTGTGTTTGTGAATATTTTGTTTAGGAACAAGTAGTTAGGAAAAGATAATCTCCCAACATTTTCTATAAATAGAAAAGGGTCATGTCAATGGCCTCCCAGTGTGTTTATCCCTCTTGTTACTTCAAAAAACTGTCAGAAGCCCAGATAATTTTGTTTAAATATTTTCTATACCAGCGTCCAGGTTACAAACATGGGATCTGACATTGTTACACATGTTGATTTCTAATGACCCACGTTTGAAGCCCGGACTCTGCAGACACTGCGATCTCAGAGCATCTTCTCTGGCACCAGATGAAGTGTTCACCGTGGAGTGTTTACATATCTAGTGCTCATAACGTCTTCGGTGGTGGAGATTGGCCTCCACGGTACCCACAGACTTCAAGGAAACAAAGATAGTCATAACATCCTCAGGGAATTATAACCTGACACAAGTTGTACCTTGTTTCTCGTGATAACGTTGAGTGGTGCTGTGTGGGTCACTAAACGCTAATTCTAAAGCTACAACTACAGGAGCTGCGGCATTTTTCTGACTCCTAATGACCCGTGTACAACAGAACCAGGCACAGCCGGTCCTGCACCCTCCTCAGGCTCATTATAAGCTCCCGTTACTGCAGCAGTGTGTCAGTCCACCTCCGTCAGGTTCTTCCCCTGTTTTGCTGGCCCTACCCTTTAGCAAGCGTGAGGAGCTTCTCCAAGGACTGGCCCCTTCTTCTGACGTGTCCAATGCATTTGAGATGACGTCTCGCCATCCTCACTTCTAAGGAACATTTTCTCACTGTACTTTTTCCAAATATTTTTATTAATTCTTCTGGCGGCCTATGGTACTTTCGATGTTCTTGACTAGCACCATGATTCAAATGCAGCTCCTTTTCAGGGTTCCTAACTGGTCCCCAGGCTTCATGCGCACAGGGTGTGACTGAAGCTAGCAAGGTTTGTGTCAGGGGCATTTTACTCCTCAAGGCAACACCTTTGCCCTTGAACACTCTGACGAGGTCTTTGATGAAGATTCACCCAGTGCAATACGTCCTTTGGCTTCTTGAGTGTTGATTCCCTGGGCACCGATTCTGATTAAAGTAAAGTGTTGGAGCTCAACGAAATTCATGTTCACAGCAGCATTAATCACAATGGTCAAAAGGTAAAAACCAAGTATCCACCAACAAATGAATGGATACATAAAATGCAGTATAAGCAAACAATGGAATGACATTCAACCATAAAAAAGAAATGAAATTCTGAACAGATACACATGGTCACACATTGCAGGTTCCATTGTGAGTAAATGTGCAGAGTAGGTAAGCTCACAGAAACAGAAAGCCCCCCGTGGACTGCCTCCGAACGGGACGGGGTGGTGATAACTGAGCACAGGAACTCCTGTTGGGGTGATGAACGTCATTTGGAACAAGGCAGAAGTGGTGACAGACCCACATCGTGAGCATACTAGATGTGACTACACTGTTCACGCTCGATGATTAGTTAGATGCCGCGTGCATGGCATCTCGGTTAGAATGAAATAAGAAAGGAGCAGGGAAAATGCCCAAGATCTTGAATTGGGAAGGTCACAAATAATTCTGCTGGATTTCAAGAGGAGGGGTAGAATAGCAAGACAAAACGTCTGCTGGACCCAGAGCTGGATCCGGCGGACTAATTGCTCACCATCTGCTGATGAGCTGACCCTAGGGGATGAACTAGAAGCCACCAGCCTGCTCTTCACAGAACGACGTCAGGCATCCACTGTCCTCCTGTGGACAGGCACGGACAGGCACACCTGTCAACTCTATTGGTGTTTGGCATCGGCACATCTCTGATTCACCAAGACCCCTCATGCAACACCATGGGCACTGGCTGGTCCTGTGCTCTCCTCACAACTGTTCTAGTTTGAGCCCACTGTTACAGCTGTTGTGCCAAACCATCTTGTCCAGGGTCTTCTACTTTTCCAGTCCCTCGACCTTACCAAGCATTGTGTTCTTCTCTCCTGAAACTGTTCAAAATATGCGAGATGAAGTCTCACCATTCTTGCCTCTAAGGAGCATTCTGGCTGCACGTCTTCCAAGACAGATTTGTTTGTCCTTTTGACAGTCCGCGATACTTTCTATATTCTTTTCCAGCACTATAATTCAAATGCAGTGATTTAAACTATGTAAGCACACAATTTGAGCCAGGAAAACATACAAATATGGGGTTTTGAGGGTCATCAAAGGATCAATAAAGGTGTGTATCATAAATGGAATATTCTCTACAGACTTTCTCAGCATAATATTCCAGTGAGGAAGTTGGTATTTGGTAGGGTTATGCTTTGTAGGAAATATTGAAGTATTTTTATGCTTTCTATGAAGACAAGATCCCTCCAATGTATTTTGGGGGCAAATGAATCCGTATTTGTGATTGTATATGGATAACACAACCTATTTATAACTTTGTCATCTGCAGAGGTTTTAAGAATTATCCCATTGTCAGATGGAAAAAGGAAACATCTTTGAATTCACAAAGTATTGTTTTCTGTTTCTAATTCATTTAAGCATGTTATGTCCTGTGGAAAATATCCACCCCCCAAAATTATTGGATTGTTGCAGCAGCAAAAGGTCTGCAGCCATGAGCACTAAATGATGAGATAAGTGACCCAGATGTAAATTTGCTTTGGAGGCAGCTATTCACCATTTAAAAATCACGGGATGCTTCGGTGTTGTATTGTGGAGCCTACAGTGGTAAGACGGGGTGGACATTTAGAATGAATGGACGGGAGGTCCAGAAGACAAGAGCTCAGAGAACACAGAGAAAGTCTAAGTTCAGAGACGTTAGCAAAGGGCTGGCTGTAGCGACCTTCACCCATCTGCCATCCTGTCTTCCTGCAGTGGCTTGCATGTTGCTGTGATGCTGAACCTTGTGCCCCTGGCATTTCAAAGACCAGCAGAGTCATTGGCGATAGGCCAGTTTCTGAAGTTTCCATACTAACATAGACTAGGAACAGGGCCCTGGCAATCTGAAGCTGAAAATTACCCAGTGAAAACCCCGTGGGCCACAGCAGGATATGGTGGAATATGGTGCTGGAGAATGAGCGCCCTACTTGGAAGGCCCTTGAAGTACACAATGGCCACAACAATGAACTCGTGCAATCAAAGGTTGTGAAGATTGACCAGAATGAGGCCATGTTTTGCCTAATGTAGGGCCAACTGGGTTGAAACTAACAACAATCACTGCAGAAAACCTGCAGTGGATCAGCTGCCTTCTTCCTGAAGCTTTGCACCATCAGCAGCTACTTTCGTGTACAAGTCACAGCAAAGGCATGCACGAGGTCAGAATAGATGTATCAGGGCTCAGCTGTGTGTGACAGGCACTGCTCCAGATGGTGAGGACATGCCTGACCACACCTGAGCTGCATTGCTTCTCTCCAAAGCAGGAGAGAAATTAGCATGGAACGGAGATTTTTAAATAGTAGATCCCTGAAGATCTGGATAGCCAGGTTTCTTATGCTCGGGAAAATAACCTACGAAGAAGTCACCAACCATTGGCAACTACTGACAATATATTGCTATGAAAATATGGCAAGCAAAGACCAACGTGGGGTAGGGAATTGTTTTGGAATCTAGGAATCTAGGATCTTGGGATTGGTAGAGTAGATAAGGTTAAATTGCTGTTTATTCAAAGGAGCTGGCTCCAGCCAGAAGAAAGATATGGACGAAAAGGTAAGAAAGACCCCATACCTGTAATTTCCCGCCAAGAATGTGCTTGCGTTTAATGCTTAGTAAACATAATGCTCAAATTATAGAACAATTTATATCACATGCAGGTAGAATTTTACTGAAGACCATTCACCAGTGGTTTCAGCAGTACCAGAGGTTCACACCAGATTCAGAAGAGGATGTGGAACAAGGGCTATCATTCCTAACGTCAGATGGATCCTGTCTCAAAGAGGGAATACCAGGAAGATGTTGACTTGTGTTTCATTGATCATGCCAAGGCAGTCGGCAGTGTGGACCAGAATAAACTGAGAGCAGTCTTGAGAATGATGGGAATCCAAGAAAACCACCATGGATCAAGAAGCAGTGTGTGAGCAGAACAGGAAATGCTGCAAGGTTTAAAGTCAGAAAAGGTGTGTGTCAGGGCTGCATCCTCTGCCCAGAGTGACTCAATCTGTATGTGGAACAAACCCTCAGAAGAGCTGGATTCGATGAAGAAGAATGAGGCATCAGGGTTGGAGGAAGGCTTATGAACAACCTGGGATAGGCAGACGGCACAGCCCTGCTTGCTGAAAGTGAAGAGGACTTGAAGCCCTTGCTGATGAAGGTCAAGGATTGATCTTCATAATCCATACAGCCTTCGGTCTGGATTACAACTCAATGTAAAGAAGACCCACACTCTCACAATTGGACCCATAGGTGACATTATGATAAATGGAGAAAAGGGTGAAGTTGCCACGAATTTCTGTCTTCCTTGGATCCACAATCAATGCTCATGAAGCAGCATTGCTCTCGTCAATATGAGGCACAGATATCTTCAGAGTGTTGAAAAGCAGGGATGGGATTGTAAGGACTGAGTTGTGCCAGACCCAAGCCGTGGTATTTTCAATGACCTCTAATGTACGTGAAAGTTAGATATCGTATAAGGAAGCTGAAGAAGAGTCAATGCCTTTGAATTACGGTGCTGATAAGGAATGTTGAAAGGACCATGGACTGCCCCCAAATGAACAAATGCTCCTTGGAGGCAAGAATGGTGAGACTTTGTCTCCCTTTGGACATGTTGTCAGGATAGGACAGTCCCTGGAGAAGGACATCATGCTTGATCAAGCAGAGGGACAATGCAAAGAAAAAGGAAGGCGCTCAATGAGATGGATGGACACAGTGCCTGCAACCATGGGCTGAGCATGGGGACAATTGTGCGGATGCTGCAGGACCGCGCAGTGGGTCATCCTGTCATGAGCAGGGTTGCTATACATCAGAATCTACCCACTGGCACCTAACAACAGCAACATGCTCACGAGGGATAGTCATCTACAATTTGCTTTTTTCAAAGATGTTCTAGGGTAATTCTTCATTTTATCCTGTTATATTTTTCTTTCAATTGATTCTGTTGTGACCCATGCCCATTTCATGTTTTATTATTTCCCTACCAAATTTACCAGTAGTTTTCACTTGTATTAATCACACAAAGAAGCACTCTAGCGTGTTGATCCTGTCTACGTCTTCTCTGCTTTCTGTTTCAACTCTTTCTACGCTAATCTTTATTATCTTCTTTCTTCTGGTGACTATAAGCTCTTTTGTCTCCTTTCCCCTCGTTGCTGGCCTTCACAGGCTAAGGTCTTGCTTGGGTTCTTCCCATCTGTTTGATGTGTGCCCTCGCGCTGTAAACTGACTATGAACAGTCCGTTGGCTGCATTGCAGCGAGTTCAGTAGGTTCTGCTACCATTTTCATTTCATGCAAGAAATTTTCTAAATTTCATCTCTTCTATTACCCAGTAGTTTTTAAGCAGAGTGTGATTCAGTTCCCAAGAATTAAAGGTGTTCCCTTTGTTGTTATTGATTTCTAATTACTTGGTGTTCTGTTTTGAGAAGATGTTTTGTATGATTTCAGTGTGCTGAGCAAATGTGTGTGGGATTGTCCATCATGTGATTGTTTGCAAGTTTATCGGTTTTGTTTTTTACTTTGCTGTTACTGTCAATGTTGATCCAGTGTGATTTTTGTCCTATTGGTTTTTCATTACTCCTTTTACTGTTTTAAAAAATTTAGGCTTGCTCTGTGGCTTCACATATGGACTATCTATTCTGCAGAATGCACGCATGTGCACCCCCAAAAACAAATTAAAAGCCTCACTCCTAAGGGCCCGATAGAGCAGGCTAGAGCTGCCCGCGTTTCCAAGATCACGCGCTGCGCAGGAGTAGCAAGGGCAGTCTTTCTCGCGCGCACACGTGCGCGGTGGGAGAACGTCTGCATGTCAATGAGGTCAAGTTGCTCATTGCTTTGTTTACATCTTCTGTATCTTTGCTGAGTTTCATTTCAGTTATTCTCTCTTTCAGTAACAATGGTCTGTGAAAAATCTCCTACCATTAGTACAGAATTATCTAGTTCTCTTTCCAATTTTGTTCATTTAAAAGAACTGTTTTATGGGCACATGATGCACATATCATACAATTCAAAAATTCATTCATATCAAGAAAAGCTGTGCAATCATTAACACAGTCCATTTTAGAAATTTTCCTTCTTTTTTGTACTTAGCGTTATTAGCTCTCCATTTCCCCCACCTCCCTGTCATGTCCCCAAGAAACTACTAATCCAGTTACTCTGTACATAGATTTACCTATCCTGGAGTTTGTCTACTGGAAAAATTTTAAAACACAAACAAAAATTAACTGCAATAGCAAATTAAAACAGTAAAAGACCAATGGAAAAGAAAGTAGAAAATAGTAAAAATTAGAATAACAAAAATGAGGTCAAATGATAAGGTATCAAAAGAGAGATAAAATGATAAGGTGTTAAATTTTAACCTAACTAGCAGATGGACATTGGGCCTCCACTCAAGCACTTAGTCAATGCAAGAACATGTTGTTCTATTAAATTGGCATTCCAGGATGCACACCTTCCCAACACGATTGCTGAAGAAAAATGTGAGCATCAGGCATCAAAGAACTAAAAATCATATCAGTGGGTGCCCGCCTTACTGACATGATCACTGAAGACAAATGTGTGCATGAGCAAAAGTGGTGAAGAAAGCTAATGGTGCCCGGCTATCAAAAGATATAGCATCTGGGGTCTTAAAGGCTTGAAGATAAACAAGTGGCCAACTAGCTCAGAAGCAACAAAGCCCACATGGAAGAAGCAGACCAGCCTGTGTGACCACGAGCTGTCGAAGGGATCAGGTATCAAGCATCCAAGAACAAAAAATGATATCATTGTAAAGGTGGGTGAGTGCAGAGTGGAGACTCAACGCCCATCAGAAGGCAACTGGACACCCCCTAACTGAAGGGTTGTGGGGAGGAGATGAGCCAGTCAGGGTGCAGGGCAGCGACGATGAAACATATAACTTTCCTCTAGTTCTTAAATGCTTCCCCCCCCCCCACTATCATGATCCCAATTCTACCTTACAAATCTGTCTAGACCAGAGGATGTACATTGGTACATATAGCAACTGTAAGCACAGGGAATCCAGGATAGATGACTCCTCCAGGACCAGTGGTGAGAGGGGCGATGCCTGGAGGGTGGAGGGAATGTGGGGTCGAAAGGGGGAACCAATTACAAGAATCTATGTATAGCCTCCTCCCTGAGGGATGGACAGCAGAGAAGAGGGTGGGGGGAAGTCATTGGGCAGTGTAACATATGACAAAATAATAGTGATTTATGGATTATGAAGGGTTCATGAGGGAGTGGGGAGTGGGGAGGGAGGCGGAAAATGAGCAGCCGATATTAAGGGCTCAAGTAGAAGGCCAATGTTTTGGCAACAAATGTACATATGTGCTTGACACAATGGATGGATGTATGGATTGTGGTAAGAATTGTACGAGCCCCCAATAAAATGACTAATAAATAAATAAATAAAAGCCAAAAAATTTTAACCTAACTACATCTGCAATAATTTGCCTTCTAATACACATGCGAATAATCTTCCACTTTCCAATTCACTCTGACTTGTGTTCTGCTCACCGTTCTTCGTTTAAAAGCATCCACGCTGTGTTTCTGTCTCACTTGGGATTCTGTGAAGTTGTCTTCTTATGTTCCTCACACAGAGGGCTGCTCACAATGAGTCAAAACGGCCACAGTGTGCTGGGCGGGCTGCCAAGACACCTCCACGTCAGGTGTCTGTCTCCCCCTTTGCTGGTTCCGTTAACTTTCTCCTACAAATTGGTGTTTGATCTAATTCTCCATCCTTTGCGTTGAAGCCCAGGGTTCTGGGGCTAGCTTCTGCATCTGTTCCACTCGACTTATCCGGCCTTTGCTGTGGAGACAGCACGGAGCATCCTGAGTTTCCCCTCTCACTCCAACCCCTTGTTTGATCGGTTGGCTGCTGTTCCCATGGAGGTTGATGGTAGGTTCCAGCAAAATAAAATATTTTTCGACATTTTGTTCGTTTACTTTTTAATTTTGAATTAAGAGGGTTACAATTCAGAACATCTTTCGTATATTCAAAAACATAAACTACTGACCAAATCTCCCAATGGGTTTCCCTGCCTCATCATTTTATTTCTCTCTTCTCTCTCTCGTAGAACACTGTCCTCGCCTTTCCCCGTCAACAACTGTCTGTCTTCTAGCTTGTTGCTTCCCCGTGCTTTCCTCTCCCTCCTACTCCTGTTAGCCATCAAAGTCTGTCTCTTGTGGTATGAAAACCTTTGTCTTGATTTTCCTTTATAACAGAGGTCTAATATAATATTTTCCCTCTTGTGACTAACTTTACTCAGAAAATTGTGCTCCAAATCCACCTTTTCCATGATGTGTTTCAAAGTTCATTATTATTATTTTGTGATGTGTGGTACTCCAGGATCCAGGAGTCTGCAGTGGTTATACTTCGGACTGGGATCCTCGGCTCTGCAGTCGGAAAGTACCACGTGCTTCTTGGGAGAAAGACCAGTGTTATACTTTCATAAAGAGTGACAATCTCATTGGCAAAGAAAGCAGATGGTGCCTGGCTATCAAAAGATAGAGCGTCTGGGGTCTTAAAGGCTTGAAGTGGTCCTCTAGCCCACATGGAAGACGCACACCAGCTTGTGCTATCATGAGGTGTTGCCAGGCCTGGGTAACAGGCATCAGAAGACCCCAAACAAACAAACAAACAAACAAATATCTTGTTGAGAAAGAGCGGGGTCAGGACAGAGACCCAAAGCCCCTCTGTCGACCATGGGACATCCTCTCACAGAGGGAGCACAGGGAAGGGGTGAGGCTATCAGGGTGCAGTAAAGCACCGATGAAACACAGTATTCCTTTGGTTCCTTGAGGCTTCCTCGCCCCCACTATCATCATCCCAGGACTACTTTTCACTGTGGGCTAGACCGGAGCATGTGCACAGGCACAGCTAAGCGATAAGAGCCCACGACACACAGAATCCAGGAAGAGCAATGGGAGCAGCGATATTAGAAGAGTAGGTTATGTGGGGAGAGGAGAGGAGGAAGGGGGGAACCATTCGTGCTGATGGACAAAAATTCCACACACACACCCCCTTCAGGGAGATGGCCAACAGAAACCGCAGGGGAAGAGAAACAGAGGGAACCGATTATAAGGAGCTATGTGTGACCTCCTCCCTGGGGTCAGACAGCAGAAAAGTGGGTGAAGAGAGATGTCGGACAGGGCGAGATATGACAAAATGACAATTTGTAAATTATCAGGGGCTCATGAGGGAGGGGGGAGATGAGGACCTAATGACAGGGGCTTGGGTGGAGAGCAAGTGTTTTGAGAACGATGAGGGCAATGAATGTGCAGGTGCACTTTGCACAGTTGATGTGTGTATGGATTGTGATGAGAGTTGTATGAGCCCCTGATGAAATGATTTAAAAAATATATATGAATATATTAATTTATAATTTATGAAATGATTTAAAAAATATATATGAATATATTAATTTATAATTTATCAAGGGGTCATGAGGATGGAGTGTGGAGGGAGGGGAAAAAAGAGGAGCTGATACCAAGGGCTCAATAGAAAGCAAATGTCTAGAAAATAATTATGGCAACATATGTATCAATATGCTTGATACAATTGATGTATGGATTGTTATAAGAGCTGTAAGAGTCCCCAACGAATTGATCTTTAAATTTAAAAAAATGCTACAATCTCAGAAACGCACAGGGGTAGCTCCACCCTGCCCTATAGGGTCACCTGAGTCAGGATTGTCTCGATGTTAGTGTTTTGTGCATTCCACTGTGTATATGTACCAAAATGTATGCACTACTCCACCGATGGAAATCTCAGATGTTTCCATTATTTGGCTATCATGAATAGCACAGATTTGAACGCAGGTGTGCATCTATATGTTCAAGCTATGTTTTTTACTTCTTTAGGGCATGCATGAAGTAAAGGTCGTGATGGGTCATGCGGTATTTCTATTTCCAGTTGTTTAAGGAAGCACCACAGTGTTTTCACAACTCTATAGACCACCAGCAGGGTACGAGGGTTCTAATCCCTCGGCACCCTCTCAAGCATTTTTGTTTTCTTTTTTAAAGTGTTGCTGTCAGTGCTAGCATTAGGTGGCACATCCTCATTGCTTTGATATGCATCTCTCGGATGGCTAATGCACATGAGTGTTCTTCCATAATTTGTTGGCCACGTTTGTTGGTCTTCTTGGGTGAACTGTCTGGACATGTTCTCTGTTCATTTGTGAAGGAGGTTGTCCAGCTTTTCTTGTGGGGGTGTTTCAATTTTCTACAGATTTTAAAGATCGGTTGCTTGTCCCATGCACCATTGCCCCCAATTCTCCAGTGGGTGAATTCTCTTTTGATGCACATCAGCTTCTTAGTCTCAGGAGGTTCCGTTCATGCAGTCCTCCGTTGCTGTGTGTTTTCAGTATGTTTCGTCCTATGTTGATGCCGTGTATTAAGGCCCTTAAGTTTACTCCTGTCTTCTCATTGGTGGTGTTTGTATTTCTTGAGTTTGCAGTCAGGGCTTCAGCCCATCTTGATTCTTTTTTTCTTTATCTGAAGTGGGTTGTGCATCTTCTTTCATTCTTCTGCTAATAGAAATTCAGCTTTGCTAGCATTTGTCTAAGAGACTATCTCTTCTCCATTAAATGTATTTTGTTACTTTGTCAAATTTAATTGTCTGTAGTGGGATGGATTTATTTCTACAATCTCTATTCTATTTCTCTGCAAATCAATCGCATGCCATTTGCAGAGTGTCATGAGTACTATGGTCGGATAGTAGATTTTAAGGTCAGGAAATAAGAGGCTTTGTACTTTGTTTTGTTTTCTTGAGAATTGCTTTGGGATGATGGCAACATGTGTACACATATGCCTGATACGGGTAATGTATGGATTTTTATAAGAGTTGTAAGAGCCCCCAATAAAATGATCATTTAATTTAAATAAGTAAATAAATAAAAATACTTTGTTTTCCGGGTCTCTTTTCATTTCCATACAAAGCTGGTGATGAGTTTTTCATGTCTTTAAAAATGATATTGGGCTCTAGATTGGAATTGCATTATAGGGATCGATTTCCTTGGATAGCATTGACATTTTCACATTGTTAAGTCTTCTTATCCATGAACACGGATACGAATTCCATTTATGTAGGTCTCCTTTGGTTTCCTTAAGTGTGTTTTGTTGTTTTCTTTGCACAACTATTTTATTTCTTTGGTTAGGTTTATTCCTAAATATTTCTTTTATTTTTTGTGTGGCTACTGTAAATGATTATTTTCTTCTTTTCCGGGGCTCTCTTCCTTAAGAGACAAGAATCTGATTGGTTTTGTATGTTGATTTTGTATGGCCACACTGCTGAATCTTTCAATGATTTCCAACAACTTTCTTGTTCGGTCTTTGAGGTTTTCTAGCTAGAGAGTCATATCATCTGCACAGAGTTTCATTTCCTCTTTACCAGTTTGCATGCCTTTGATATTGTTTTGCTTTGTAATAAGTCTGGCTAAGTCGTCAGCAGATATTGAATCGGACTGGGGACAGAGGGTGTTCTTGTCTCTCCTGTTTTCGAAGGGGCCGCTCTCAGTTATTGCCCATTGAGCAAGATGCCGGCCATTGTCTCTGCATGGACAGCTTGATTATGTTGAGGAAATTTCCGTTTGTTTCTATGTTCTTGACTGTTTATGTAAGGAATCAACGTTGAATTTTGTCAAATGCCTTTTCTGCACCAAGTGATGTGATCATGTAGTTCTTATCTATTGTTGTATTTATATGGTTGATCACATTGATTGATTTTATGATGTTGAGTCATCTTTTCATATCTGATATAAATCCCACTTGATCATATTATATTATTTTGTTGATTTTTTTTTTTTATTCTCTTGGTTAGGATCTTGTTTAAAATGTTTGCATACATGTTCATAAGGGATATTGGTTTGTAATTTTCTGTTCTGTTAATGTCTTTGTCTGTTTTTAATATTAAGGTTATACTCATTAATAAACTGAGTTTGGGAGTTTGCCATTCTTCTCTGTATTTTTTAAAATTTATGTAGAATTGCTGTCAACTCTTCTGTGAGTGCTAGGTAAAATTTTCAGTGGAGCCATCTGGTCCCGGACATTTTGTTGTTGTGAGTTTTTAATGATCTGACCTATTTCTTATTTTGTTATGGGCCTGTAGAGATTGTCTACATCAGTCTATGTTAATTTAAGTAGGTAGTGTGTTTCTAGAATTTGTACATTTCTGTTAGGTTTTCAGATTTGTTGAAGCACAAACTTTCATCGTATTGTACTGTTATCTTTCTTACTGAGTTGGTTCCGTTGTAACGTTGCCCATTTCATTTCTTATTCTTGATATTTTCATCTGCTCCTTTTCCTTTGCTAAACTTGATCTGCCAATCTTGTTAATCCCTCAAAGTGCCAACTTCTTGTCTTGTTTATTTTTCTGTTTTCTGATTGATTGATTTCTTCTCTAATCTCCTGATGACTGAAGGTTTGTTTTGTTACTCTTTCTCTAATTATTGAAGATACTGGATTACATTCTTGATTGTGGTTCTCTCTTCTTTTACGGAGGTATGCATTATTGTTATAATTTGTTCTCTGAGCACTGCTTTTTTTATGTCCCCAAAAGGTTTTGATATGTTGCACATTTGTCCTTGCTTATTTCAAGGAATTTTAATTTTTCATTACTTATTTTTCAATTATTTGGTCATTTTTAAGCAGAATATTGTTCTGTTTTCACGTATTTGATTTTTTTTCTTGATCTTCCTATTGTAGATTTCTAATTTTATAGCATTGTGGCCTGAGAAAAATAATTTGTAATATCTCAATTATTGTAAGTTTATTAAGGCTTGTTTTGTAGTCTAAGAAACGGTCATTCTAGATAATACACCATCCAGACATAATTCATGTGCAGAAAAGAATGTATATTGTACTTTGGTTGAGGGAAGTGCTATTTATATTTTTAATAGGTAAACTTGATTAGTTGTGTTAAGTCTTCTGTGTCTTTATTGAGTTTCTCTTCCATTGTCCTGTCCTTCTTCAAGAGTGGTGTGTTAAAATCTGCTGTTATTGTAATATTATAACTCTTTAATTCTATAAGTGTTTGATTACATTATTTTGAGGGTCTTTCACTAGGTGTATAGATGCTCGTTGTGGTTATGTTTTATTATTCAATTGTCTCTTTAATCATTCTATAATGCCCTTCTTTGTCACAAAAGATTGATTTTACCTTGAATTCTATTTTATCACATATTAATATTGTTGTCACTCTTGCTTTTTTTCTTTTCTTCTTTCTTTCTTTTTTTTTTTTTTTGGATTACCATTAGCTTGACTTCATTCCCCCCATAATTTTTAGTATATTTTTGTCTTTGTGTCTAAAGTATGTTTCTTGTAAGCATCATTGTGTTAGACAGGGTTCTCTAGAGGAACAAAACCAGGACACTTATGAATATATGGATAGAAATAGATATATACAGCACAAGGGGATATAACAGCTAATTAATCCACACAGCAGTAACAGTTCAGAGGGCTCAGTTCAACTCACTTCCGTGGAACAGTTAATACACTGGAAGTCCTTCAACTCGCGAGGGCTGCTGGGTGCAAGGTCAAGGAAGCAGACAGGTGAGTCTTCCCTAGAGCAATGCAGGTAGTCTGGTCACAGACTAGTCTTCCCTAGAGCAATGCAGGTAGCAAACAGCAGGGCAGGTCACAACAGTCAGCAGCTCAGAAACTTAGAGAAGCAGGCCCGATGGACTATTGCACTCAAGCAATGCAAGACGGCAGGATCCACCAGTCTCTAGCTCAAGCGATGTACACACCAGGAGCATGGTGACGCCGGTCTCCAAGGAACCTCAAGCTCTAGCGACATGATCCACAGGTTGGCTGTCCCACAGGTAGTGTAGCTCACAAGTTGAGGCAGAGAACTAGCTAAGGTTCTCTGGCCCTATCACTAGAGAGCAAGAGAGAGAGGGGCGGGCCTTGCCAAGCCATTTATTTCTTTATCCTCCAATCAAACAGCGACCTTATTATCCCACAGGTTCCTTTTTGAACAGGTTGGTACAATAAGCCTACCTACCACAAGCATATTAATGGATCCTGTTTTGTTATCTAATTTGCTACTCTGTCTCATGACTGCTGCATTTAATCCATTTACATCAACATTTTATTGATGTATATTAATTTATTGCTATCTTTTTTTTCTGTGTTTCTTTGGGGTTTTTTTATTTGTCCTTCACACATTTTTGTGCTGAGTTCATTTTAGAGGGTATTTTCTTGCCATTTTTTCTCGTTTGTTAATTTACTGTTTATATGATCTTTGTGTTTATTCTTTTGATTTTTATAAGATTTTCCCATTTACTTTAATTTTACCTTGTTATTCCTCTTGATAATATCTCACATAATTTCTAGACCCTTTTTTTTGCTCCTATTATTGATTGTTTTTGTCAATTAGGATCAAAAGATTTATCTTCAAACTCACTAATTTGCCTTCCTATTGCTTTAATTCTGTTGCTTCTTTTTAAGGGCTGTCTATTATTTTAGTATTATTTTTCTAAGATTTTAGTTTTAGTTTGCATGCTTTCTAGTTTTTCATTTACATTGTCCATGGCTCTTTTTAGCTTTTTATCCATCCATTGAGAGTATCTATACCTAATTACTCTGAATGCTTTTTTCTGGTAGTTCCTATGCCTTTTCTTTTTCAGAAGGGTGTTTTGATCCTGTGTGCCAGCCCCTTGTTTGTGCCCATTGTTTTCACGTTGCGTGAACTGAGACTGTCTATGGTCTCTGAGACAGGGCAGTGGGGCGATTGGAGGCATGAGGGTGGCTGGGTCATATGAGAAGAGGTGACTCTTCCAGGTGATGTGAGATAGGAATGTTGAAAATAATGAAACAGAAAGCAAACCGCATCGACAGCAAACAATTAAAAAGCAAAAAGTAGAATAAACATATAAACAACCATATGATTGAGAACCACCCCCACACTCACAGAGCACACACAGAACAGTAGCCATTTTTTCCTAATCATTAGTGTGCACTTAGCAAAGTCCTCCTGAGAGTCAACATCGTCAGACAAGTGTGTAAAGGTGGAATCTGACATTTTCTGACCAAGAGTGGATTTGAGTAACTAGGGATTATCCCCCACCACCCTTCTCCCCTCTTGTGTCTCTCCACTGGTGGATTATCTAAACACCAGAGCAAAGGAACTACAAGGGGGGACAAAGGAATCCATCTGGCTGCTTCTTTCCCCACTGCCCCAGTGGCTGGCTTCTGTGGACCCCACGGTGTGTGGATTTCACAGTTGGTTTCTCCCTTGTTTGGCTGACAGTTTATCACTACAAAGAGGAGGGAGAAAAAGAGAAAAAGACAGCTCGCCTGGCTATATTTATTCCAGGACAATCTGGAAGGTTGAAGCCTCAGCCAGAGCCCAGTGCTGGGGTCACATGGGTGGTCCCAGCCTCTGCCATCTGCAGTGTGTGTCTAGGCACCAGGGAGCCAGCCAGGGGGAACCTGGGATGTCTCAGTTACCCTTTGTTGGTTTGGGTGTACTTCCCATGCTGAGGAGCCCTGGTGCTCTAGTGGTTATGCACTGGGCTGCAATTCACATGGTTGTCAGTTTGAAACCACCAGCAACTCCTCGGGAGAAAAAGTGGGCTTTCTATTCCCATAAAGAGTTGCAGTCTCTGAAACCCATCAGGGGGTCACTGAGTCAGCATTGACTCAGTGGCAGTGAGTTCAGGTTCCAGTGCTGAGCAGATCTCTTGCCTGCCCCACCCCTGTGTCAGGCTGCCCTTACTGCCTTTTATATGCAGAGGGGGGTGTCCAACCAGCCACTGGGTGTATTGGATATAACCCAGTCACTGCCCCTTTGCCTGTGGGGCTGTGGGGGGTCAGGAGGAGTGCCCACCTCTCCTGATGTCTCCGTGCTATGGGAGGAATTGGTCTGCTGGTTGCTCATCTAATGGTAAATCTTGGTTGTTCCTTCTGGTAATCTGGCGGGAGCTTGCCCAATGCTGCAGAAGGATGGATCATCACGGCCAAGTAGAGAACCGCTCTATGACTTCTGCCTCCTGGTTTCATCTTGGGTGTGTTCCTCCCCCTCAGCTCCCCTTCCTCAGAAACCCAAGTGTCTCTTCCACTCATCGTTTCTTGCTTCTTTGCAGAAGAGGGAACAAGCAGCACATCTGTCCATGTCGCCATCTTCACCAGAGAAACCCTTGAAGTCTTGGAGATTGTCTCTCATGACGTGGCCTATTGGTCAACTTGTGAGAATGATTCTTCTTTATATTGAGTTAAAATTCTGACTGAAGGCTATTCTTTAATCTTCATCAATCAGTTCTTCAAATTCTCCTCACTTTCAGCAAGCAAGGTTTTGTCAACTGCAAATCCTGATGCTTTGTTCTGCTTCATAATCTAGCATTGAGTATTATTTGTTCAACATTCAAATTGAATAAGTATGTTGAGAGGATAAAACCCTGGCACACATCCTTCCTGATTTTAAACTATGCAGTATTCTCTTGTTCTGCTCAAATAATTGCCTTTTGGTTCGGTGTGTTAGTCCGGATAGACTAGAGAAACAAATCCATAGAAACTCATATGTGAATAAGAAAGAGGTTTATATAAAAGAGCAATTGAATATTGAGAAAACGTCCCAGCTCAGTGTAGATCAACTCCATAAGTCCAATATTAGCCCATATGTCCAATACCAATCTATAAAGTTCTCTTCAGACTCCCAAAATACATGAAATGATGTCGAATGCAGGAGGATCACAGGCCAGTGGGTTGGAAGTCTTGTGGATCCAGTGGTGTTGTAAGCGTCTCAGTGTTGGCAGGGGTCTCTATGTGGCTTCTCCGGCTCCAGCAGTCTGGTTGCAGCTCCCAGGGTGTAGTGCCATGTGTCTTGTCAGTAGAGGGTCTCTCAGGGAGTGAGCAGAAAAAGAGTGGTGTCTCCCACCTCCAAGGAGAAAATACAGGAATTCCCAGAATTCTCAGGAGAAGACCAGGCCCACACAGAGGCCTCATTGGTTATATCTTGATTGACAGGCCAGACTCCATCCCTTTACTCGCAATCCTCTCAAATTGACACCAGATTATGTAACTACCACATTCATGTACAGATTCTGCATGAGCACAATGAAGTGCTGTGGAATTCCCATGTTTCTCAGTGCTACCCATAGCTTGTTTTGACCCAAGCAGTTGAATACCTCTGCATCGTAATAAACACAAGTAAACATCTCTTTGGTATTTAATGCTTTTAGCTAAGATCCATCTGATACCAGCAATAATCTTTGTTCCATGTCCTCTTGTAAGCCCAGAATGAATTTCGGAAAATTTCCTATCAATGCAATGCTATAGGTATTTTTAAAATGATCCTCAGCAAGAATTGACTTTCATGTGATATTAATGTTATTGTTTTATAATTTTTGCATTCCGTTACAACAATCTGCTGTAGAATGGGCACATACACAGTTCTCTTCCAAATGGTCCACCAGGTACCTGTCCTCCACATTTCTGGGCATGAACAAGCAGGTGCTTGTAGCAAGCTATTCATTTGTTAGAACATCTCAGTAGGTATTTTGTCTGTTTCTGAAGTCTTTTGCCCCCAGTGCCTTCATTACAGCCTAGATTTATTCCGTTATTGCCATCAGTTCTTGGTGCTATGCTCCCTCCTCAAATGGTTGAATGTCAAACAAGGATGTTTTGTACGGAGGCTCTGGGTATCATCGGTGCCATCTTTCAATGCTTCCTGCATCATCCGATATTTACCCACAGAACCCTTCAGTGTTTGAATTTGCCTATTAGTCAGATTCTGCTCTTCCTCGCAGGCATATGGATATTATTATATCATTGGCAGTGTTGTATTTTAGTATAGATCTTGACTTTTGTTTTTCTTTTGCAGTAAATGTGACACCATTCTTCTTAAATTTGTCATCCTTGGCCTAGTAGACCATGCAATTTTCTGATTAACAGTGGTTGATACCAGTCCATTTAGGCTCACTAATGTGTCCCATTCCATATTTGTGGGCTCCATTTAACGTGTGATGACTTCCAATTTTCCTAGATTCGTACTTTATACATTTCATGTTCCAAAGTTGAAGGTCATGAAGACCTTACTCCTTCCACATCATTAAGATCAACTCTACTCGGGGGAGGCAGTTCTTCCCCTGTTATATTTGAGAGCCTTTCAACCTGAAGGGCATCTTCTGCATCCTATCAGACAAGTCTGCCGCTGTTATATTTGAGAGCCTTTCAGCCTGAGGGGCATCTTCTGCATCCTATCAGACAATTCTGCCGCTGTTATGTTTCAGAGCCTTTCAGCCTGAGGGGCATCGTCTGCATCCTATCAGACAAGCCTGCCACTGTTCATAAGACTTTCCCTGGCCAATTCTCTCCTTCACAATTTGATAACCAGATCCTCCTTCCAAAGCTTTCTCCGTCTGGAAGTTCTGGTGAAAGCTGTTCACCATGGGTGCCCCTGCTAGTGTTTGAAATACTGGTGGCATAACTTACTACATCACAGGAACACACAGCCACCATGGTATGAAACTGCCAGAAGGATGATGGATAATGGAATGTAGGTTCTTATTAAATACATATGTGTGCATTCCATAGGCACTATGTGACTAAAATCTCTGCAAAAGATGGTTACTAGTGTAATTCATCCCACATATTCTTTGAACAGAGGGGGAAGATGCCTAATTTGCGTGGAATCATCATTTATGTTATGGAAAAAGAGCCATATATGTTTAAAAAAAACCTGAAATATTAACAGCACATTTGATTAGATAGTCTTATCCACATGGTTACAATGGTTCGTTTTTGCCAAGGGCACATACATAGTGCATTTATTGGTGTCTATTTATGATTATGGAGTAGTAGGTACATGTTGGGTTGCTATCTGCAAGGTCAGTGGTGCAAACCACCAGCCACTCCACAGGAGAAAGACAAGGCTTTCTACTCCCTTTAAGAGTTACAGTATCAGAAACCCGCAGGGACAGTCTACTCTGTCCCACAGGATCCCTGGGACTCCGCATCGACTTGAGGGCAGTGAGGTATGAGTTGATGTAAGTCTGTCCATCAGGGTCTTACAAATTTTGTCTTTATGCCTGTTTTGTTTTCCTGTATAAAACACAGGCGTAGCTTTCACCATTTCAGTCGAACACAAGAATCAAAATACTTGAAGCCAACCCAAGGTGCAATTTCTCATAAAAGACATGAAATGTGTGTGGACATTTCCAGGGGCTTTCAGTGTCCTGGCGCCACATGAAAGCCACCTGACCTGGAGGAAGGGAAGGCAGCGGAGCTGGATGAAGCGGTGGCATGGCTGTACCCACAGCCAATTCCTTCTCTTCCTACTTAGCACAAAGCACGAGGGTGGGCTGGGGCTCTTGGGAGTGAGAGCAAAGCCCGGATTGGACTGGAGACCTACGACCACTTGGGTTTCTTTCAGCAGTAGTCTCATGAGAGCCCAAAGAGATACGATGATGATTGAAAAGGAGAGTGACGGAAGGAATTGACATTATTTCCTCAATAGCCTGTAGAGACGGAGGTGGGGAAAAGCCAGTCTGTCTCTTGTGACATGGGTTGACCAGTCGTCTGCTTCCCTTCTGTCAGGGTGGCCTGCTGTGCTGTGGTGCTGGAAACCGTGCCACTGGCACTTCACGTACCACCAGGGTCTCCCAGGATGCACTAGTATACAGAATGGATTGGCAAGGAAGACCTGGTTTTCTACTTCTGCAAATCAGCCAGTGAACACCAACTGGGCCAGACTGCCCATGGTCCTGGCGGTAGATGAGCCTCCATGCGGGAAGGCACCCGGCGTGCACAGTGTCTTCAGAAATGCCCTCAGGCATGTTGAGGGCCATGGAGATGACACAGGACAGCCATGAGTCAAAGCTTTCCCAGGAGAACTGACACCAGACCACACATCTGCCTTTCTCAGAACTGAAACACTGGGGAGCAGATGCCGATGAGACAATGGTGTCTGTGGGGCTGGTGGCCTCTGCTCCCTTGGGTGAGCCTTGCTCAATTATGCACAGCTGCCACACAAGTGAACCCTTGCCCCTCTTTCGGGGCATTGGTTTCTGGCTATAGTCACAATGGTTATAAGCAGCCTGTGATGGGGCTGGAAAAGTACGTGAGTCCTGGGCCTGCCTAATGATTTGTAGCATCATCTTTTTATAAACCTATTTTGTGATGCTAAAAGAACTATAAACAAAATCTTTTGCTTTCATCAAGGAATTGTAGTAACATATAATTCCTTGGAGTATAACGAAGGCATGTTTGTCTCATAGAAACACATGGAATTGGACACAACCCAAAATTCTTTAATGACACATTGGATTTTCTCTTAATTTACTACTAGAATAAGAGAATTTTACTGAATGTTCTCTAGATTTCCAAGCATGTGTTTTAAACACTTGGTGCATGAATCATGATAAAAGAGACGAGAGCATGTGCTCCCAATCTTATTTGAAGAGTTCTTCGACCGGAGCACGTAATGCTGGTTTAGAAGACACACATCATGTGGAATCAATCTTAAAACTCATTTGAAATCCTCTCTCAAAAATAGATGTGCCCATCATTTGATATTCTAAGGTGGAGCAATCTAATTATTAGAATATTTCTTTAAAGGGGGCTCATCTGGAAATTGATCAAAGAGAAATTTAAGAAGACAGATGATACCTGTGGCTTCTCCTGACCCTTGGGACCACCCCAGGCCCCCGCTGAGCATGCCTCTTCCAGCTCATCGAGAAGATACAGCCACTTCAAAGACTCTCCTGGGAACATGTTGCCTTTCCCCAGCCAGCTCTCTCTCCAGTTCCATGAAGAGCAGGCCCACACAATTGAATTTTGGAGCCACGCTGAGTTTGCTTGGGGCACTCCCACCTCGGTTTCAGATTTGTTTACTTCTAGGGCCACTCCTTCGTGGAGCCTCTGACGACCCCCTCAGAGGCCCAGTCTGGCTCTACTGGAACCCAGCTACCACTGTCCATGCCTGCTTGCTTGTCAGAGCTGTACCTGGAGTGGAGGCTGGCAGGGTCCAGATGCTTGTCCAGAATCCATGGCCTTGGGGGTCTCCTTTTCCCATCTCAGCTACAACCCCCACCCTTGGGTTCCTAACCAGAGCCCACTATGCCTTTGACTGGGATTGTGAACCCCTAGAATAATGTCTTTCCCTCTTCTTTACCCACATTTCAGTAGGTTGACTTACCCCAACAATGTTGCTGATGATGTAAATTTGTTAATGACAGGTCTGCTAGTCCCCTCCCTGTGGGAGGTCTGCAAGTCCCAAAATTGGGAGAGGACCCATGGACCATCTAACTTCTAGCTCGCAGCTTCAATGACATGTGTAGGAAGCTAACAGAGTGGCATCTTATGTATGGGTCAGGGAGAAATGCCAAGACATTTGGAAGGCATCTGCCTGTACAACCGACAGGAAGAGATCCTTATTTGTTTCCATTCCAAAGAAAGGTGATCCCCACCAGAATGTGCCAATTGTAGGACGGCATTGATATTACATGCAAATAAACTTTTGTTGATAATTCGACACTGGTTGTAGCAGCAAATCCATGGGGATCTGCCAGAAATTCAAGCGGGATTCAGAAGACAATGCGTGAAATAAGTAAAATCACTGCTGATGGCAGACGGATCTTGACTGAAAGCAGGGATTTCCAGAAAGGTGTTTACTTGTGTCTCTATTGACTATGCAAAGGCATTTGACTGTGTGGACCATAACAAACTATGGATAGCCTTGAGAAGAATGGGAATTCCAGAACGCATCATTGTGCATATGCACAACCTACACATAGAGTAAGAGGCAGTCCTTGAACAGAACAGAAGACTACGTGGTCTGAAATCAAGGAAGATGTGGCTTTCAGGGTTGTAGCCTTTCACTGTACTTAATCAATCTGTCTGCTGAGCAAATAATCGAAGAAGGTGGACTGCATGAAGAGGCACAGAGCGGAGAACCCGTGATGTACAGGTACTACTACGCTGACTAACAAGAAGACTTAAAGCACTATGTGACAAGACAAAAGACGGAAGCCTTCAGTGTCATTGCTGTTGCAAGGTGCCATCCGTGAATAAAAGAGAATAAAAAGCTTCACAACTGAATTAAATAGACAACATTATAATAAAGTGAGAAAACATTGAATTTTTTGAGGATTTCATTTGCTTGGACACACAATCAATGATCATGGGAGCAGCGGTGAGGAAACCAAGCCACCGTTGCATTCGATGGATCTGTTGCCCAAGACCACGTTCAAGTGTTGTAGAGCAAGGATGTCACTCGGAGGGCAAAGGTGTGTGTGACCCAATCATGGTACTGCTAATCACTTCATATGCATGGGAAACCTGGGCCTTGAATAAGGAAGATCAAAGAAGAATTGATGCATTTGAATTATGATGTTGGTCAAGAATATTGAAACTATTGTGTACTCCCAGAAAAACAAACAAATTTGTTTTGGAAGCACAGACAGAACTTGATGCACAACAGATTAAAACATTGCCAGTCCTGCACCAGCCTTGCGATTGCCTGAGCCCATTGTTACAGGCAAGGTGTAAACCCATCTCTTTGAGAGGCCCCCCACTTTCCCAAATGGGATGTCCTTCTCCAAAGACTGGTCTTTCCTGATAACATGTCAAAAGTGTGCATGACATATCCTTGCCTCTAAGGAGCACTCTGGCCATACTTCTTCCAAGACAGATTGGTTTGTCCTTTTAGCATGCCAGGGCACTTCAATATTCTTCTCCCGCATCACAATTCAAATATATGGATTCTTCTTCAGTCTTCTTCATTCAATGTCCAACGTTCACATGCATATGAGGGAATTAAAAATATCATGATTTGGGTCAGGTGCACCTTTGTCCTCAAATTAACGCTCTTGCTTTTCAATACTCTAAAGAGGTCTTGTGCAGTAGATTTTCTTAATGCAACTCATCTTTTGATCTCAGGCTGCTGATTCCATGAGCATTGATTGTATATCCACGCAAGACAAAAGCCTTGACAACGTCAGCTTCTTCTCCAGTTATCATGATGTTACCTATTGGTCCAGTTGTGAATATCATGATCTTCGTTACATTGAGTTTTCATCCATACACATTCTTTGATCAGCAAGTGCTTTGTCATCCTCACTTTCTGCATATCTCTTGATATCTCTTGTTCCATATAAGAGATCCGTGTTTGTGTCCATTCCAAAGAAAGGTGACCCTAGGACAATGTCATTGATATTGCATGCCAGTACAACCTGACTGAAGATCACCCAACAAAGTTTGCAGCAATACACTGACAGGGAACTGCTCGAAGTTGAGGTGGGGTTCAGAAGAGGACGTGGAACAAGGGATATCATTGCTGATGTCAGATGGATCTTGTCTCAAAGCAGAGAATTTCAGAAATCTGTTCACTTGTGTTTCATTGACTATGCAAACACATTTGACTGTGTGGACCATAAAAACTGAGTGTTTAATGTGAGCCTTGCTCATGGGACTTCATGACACCAAATTAATGGCCATAAGCCTTCTTTCATTTTATTTTTTGTCTTTCAAATTTTGGATCGGTTTCTTCCTAAATAACCACAATAACGTTTTTTAATGGTCATAATGAGTTGTCTTTTATGAGCATAAAGTTGACCTTTGCCTTGCCAGAAAGGAGGTCCGTATTCAGAAGGGTGTGGAATGTTAGTTGAGAAGGAGACACGTGGGAATTGAGTGGACACTCTGTTCTGAAGAGCCACCTGGAGGTACAGGGCAGTGCTCAGACGCCTCTCAGTCTTGGAAGGAAAGGGATTGAAACCTGCCCAAAGAGGAGACGACTTCTCCCTTTGACACCCAGTCATACGGAGTACCATCTCCAAGCGCCTCCGGCAGAGGTAGAGCACCTTGCTTTTCTACTGAGGGCTTTGTGAGGCCACCTGAGTCTATCAAAGTGGTAGTGGTGAGATTTGATACTCCCTTCTAGATAAAGATAGGACATTCTTGACTTAATTACACACATTAATCGAGGAGGCAATGTGAAGAGGTTTCTCAGGGACTGATTGGCAAGCAGCTGCTGCTTCTTGTAGCGTCCACAGCCTCAAGCTATCTTGAAAGATATCATCGGGCAGCACTGGAAGTAGGAGAAATGCAAGGCCTGCTCCCAAGCATGGATGGGAAATCTGGTGATCAAGCCCAAGTCATCTCTCCACTCAACCAAGAGAAGAGGAAGAAAGGCCAATACTTGTAGAGAGAGAACAACCATTTCTGGATAAGAAACCTTGGAATGTGTAGTTACTAAATATACCATCAAATATGCAATATTGGGACTGACTTCATTGTTCTCATCTCTTAAAACGACAAGCAAATAAATGCACAAACTACTTCTCAAACAGATCCAATATTTCATTTCCTTTAAGTGATGATCATACAGAGAGATCAAGAGGGTTTTTCTTGCTGGGAAAATGCCACCTGTCTTTCTCAACATTGATTCATGGATTATTAAAGAAAGGTTCCGATGGGACTACTGCATGAGTAGAGAGTGGAGCAGCTGAAGGAGGAGACAGCATCAACACTGGGACAAGCACTCCTTGGTCCAGTTGGGCAAAGACCAGGAATAGGTGTGTGGCTGTTTTGTGATGTCAAGTCAATTCCAACTCATAACAGCCCTGTAGGGCAGAGTAGAGTTGCCACATAGGGTTTTTAAGGCTATAATCTTTATAGAAGTAGAATTCCAAGTCTTTTTTCCATGAACCAATGATGAGTTCAAACCACCAACCTTTCAGTTAACAGACAAGAACACCACCAGTAGGCCACCATGGCTCATGGAGGTAGGAGACAACCTGCTATAGCCAAAGCCAAATCCCAGCAGCCCTGGAGCGTGGGATCCGGTCACCACACAGCCCTCTAGCAGTGCATAGAAAACAGAGAAGAAAGGAAAGAGGGAGGTCAGCGGTGGTCCACAGAAAGCTCTTCGTTCATGTCTTCCTTTCGGTGAGGAGACACCCTGTGGAGAGGGCAGTGAGCCTGGCCCCACTCTCAAGAGAGAAGATTGAATAAATCTTCACCCCAGAGTAACCTTTATAGCAGCTGCCAGAGAGCTCCGACAGGGCACAGCAGGAAACACTTCTGAAAACAGGTCACTCCACCTCCGACAGAAATGGAGACAGGGCCCTCGCCCCCACCCCACCCCCCACCCCGCCCCAACCAAGTTGGGGATGTCAAGCATTCTTAAACGCATCAGTGCGTCTGCCCAGCACCTCCTATGCAAGACGCTTCCTCTCGGTCTCCATGTGGAGCCGGCGTGTTGTATACATGAAATCTTGGGATCCGTTTGAGAAATTGAGTATGCTAGGGTGTTTGCTTATGTTTTGTTGTTGTTGCTGTTGTTTCTTAAGAGAGGCAAAGCATCTAGTCTGGGTCCAAAATGAATGATACATTTCCAGTTCCTTAGTGAGAAATGAGTACCCTCTTGCTGCTTGCTTTAAATGTGAAACTACTCATCCTCTGCTGGCTGAGTCACCCATGAGAGACCATGGGGGGCCTGGGCCATGGAACGACATTGGAACTTGCCAAACAACAGTGGAGAGACAATGAGGGTCTTAGTGTTGAACATGTCCTGGGTAGTGCTCCTCTCAAAAAGTTTCCTTTGATTTCACTGTGCTCATCGAAACACAATATGGCAATAACTCACAGAAAAAGAACATTGATAACATTTTGATTACCTAATAACAAGTGTCTCACAGTAGTTCTTGGTCATCATTTCATATTTCCCTTCTGAGAATGTTAAAGATAACCCTGAGCTCTGCTTTGTCCCCACTGTCAGCTCCCAAATGTAAAGTTTCAGTGCGGACACGGGTGTGGTTATAAAGACAGAGCACATAGAACATTGCAGGCGGCTTGGGGGATCTTTATCTGATGTGCGCAGCGAGGTTCTCTCCCTAATACACAACACTGGAGCCCCGGGGGATCTTTATCTGATGTGCGCAGCGAGGTTCTCTCCCGAATACACAAGACTGGAGCCCCGAGGAATCTCTGGATGTTCCATTTAATAGCCCAACTGCCCACTGAAGGGTTGGCAGTTCAAGCCCACACAGAGGCGCCTCAGAAAATGTACTTCCAAGAACCCAGCCCACACAAACCCGAGAGAAGCACTCTGTTCTTCACACACAGGGTCAGTAGGAGTCAGGGCCAGCTCCGCTTTGCAGCCCGGATGCATGGGGACACCTCCTACCCTCAGCCCCTCTTCTTCTCTCAGCGGGAGTCCACACATCATCACATCTCCAAGTCCTGGTCACAAGACACTCCGGTCCCCATCTGGCCCAGACAGGTGCCACATGTCCTTTTCCTGCTTCTAGCCACTTCCCAGTTTTAATAATTAAGGAGTAACTGCTGATTTACATTCAAATTGGGGGGGGTGCAAATTGTTAAGTGTTTGACAAATTTGTAAGATGGAAATTCACACCTACCCAGAGGTGCCTCAGAAGAAAGGTCTGGTGTTCTACTTCCCAAAAGTCACAATCTTGAAAACCCTATAAAGCATATGGACTCTGCACTTGGGGTGCCAAGAGACAGCATCAAATCCATGGCAACTTGCAGCAAGCAAATCAGCATGAGAACAAACACAACTCATATGCCCCTTAGAAGTGAGGATGCCAGACGTTGGCTCGCTTTCTTTGGACATATCATCAGAAAAGACCAGTTGTTAGAGAAGGACGTCGAGGTCAAAGACAGACAAAGGAGAGGGTCAATGGAAATCCCATAATACTCACAAGAACGGCCAGGAGCACAGAAACAGACAATGCTTTGCCCCTTGTACGTAAGGGCGCCATGTGTCAGCAGAGTCAGGGCAACTAACGTCGCCAATGGCAGTGAGGCAGGAGTTCGTGACTATAGTAAAATGGGATTTTGCACAAAGGAAAGGGTCTTCAGAATAGAGCCAGGAGCATGGGCGTCAAGTGGGGACACGGGACAACAGTGAGGTTCAATATCAGTAACCACACCAAGTCCAAGGGCCAACTGTGCAGCAGGCGGAAGGAAATTGAAACAAGTCCACGAGAGTGGAAGCGCCGCCTTGAGGGTCTCCATCTGCATTTAGGGGCCATCTCAAGAGCAAATGGGATGCATCGAACACCAGGAACTTAGGGGCCATCTCAAGAGCAAATGTGGTGCATCGAACACCAGAAACTTAGGGGCCATCTCAAGAGCAAATGGGATGCATCGGACACCAGAAACTTAGGGGCCATCTCAAGAGCAAATGGGATGCATCGAACACCAGAAACTTAGGGGCCATCTCAAGAGCAAATGGGATGCATCGGACACCAGGAACGGAACTCCAACGCCATTGTGGAAGGACATCAGAGACACCAGACAGGAAGAAAGAAAAGACCAACCTGAAACTTCGTTGTGGTCACAGAGTCGCCAAAACAATGGAAGGAATGAGGAAATAAAAATCTAAGCAGCAAGTTCCGAAGGGCAATAATGAGAACGCAGTGCAAAGAATCACGAATGTGTATGTGAAGGCCTGGAGTTAGGAAAGCAAAAGGGAAGAAGATCAGGCTCAGCACAGCGCAAGTTGAACCAAGTGAAGGAAACGTCCACGCCTCCAGTCACAGTACTGAACGATTCTATGGGGAAAGATTCATTGTCACAGGAACCCATAGGGACAGCAAGTAGAATAAGGATTTCCACGCGGGCAGGGAGGCGGCAGGGGGATGGGGGGGAGGGGAGGGGAGCTTACCGTGGAGGAGGCGGTAAAAGGGAGCTGATACCTGGGCATTTAGAAAGGAAAAGAATGTGTGAAACTGATTGTGGCAGCAATTGTACAATATTGCTTCACGTGACTGAACTATAGAATGATATGATTATCTGTATTAACTGCCGATAAATTGGTTTTGAAAAAAAGGAGATGGAAGGAAAGCTCGGAGTCACTGTGACAAACATAATTGCTTGCTTTTCAAGCACTTCAATATGTAGCACATAATCAAGGACCCATGGTATGAAAGGAAGAAGTTCAAGTTGAACTGAAGGCATAAGAACACCACAAGCCTTCAGGAACTGATAGAATATCAATTGAAATGCTTTGATGATCTGACGCAGGGCGGCCGTGCTCCTTCATCAATACCAAGAAGTTCTGGAGATAGCTAGCTAGAAAACCAGCGGAAAGAGATCCGTGTTTGTGCCCATTCCAAGGAAGGGGACGCACAGAATGTGAGTGCTATCGAATGATACCATTAGTACCACCTGCAAGTAAAACTCTGCAGAAGATAATTCAAAAGATATGGCTGCAGCGTATTAACAGGGAGGTGATTTAAATTCAAGGCAGATTCAGAAGAGGACTTGGAATGAGGACATATCGTTATCCACATTAGATGTCCCTTGCCTAACAGAAAAGAATACCAGAAAGAGGTTGATTGTACTTTATTGACTGTGCAAAGGCATTTGACTATACAGCTCATACTAAATGAAGAGTTGGGCCTCCTGAACAATTGATTACACTCAGACCAATCCTGTCGCTAGAACACAGACAATTGTTAGCGCAGACCAAGGGGCTATTCTGGGTTTAAAATCCAGGAATGTGTGTATCAGGGTTATCGCCTTTCAGAACGCTTATTCAATTTGAATTCTGAGCACATCATCAGGGGAGCTGGACTATCCAGAGAAGGATGTGGCATTAGGATTGGAGAAAGGCTGATCAATAACCTTCGATATGCAGATGACACAAGTTTACCTGCTAGAAGGGAAAGAACTTGAAATACTTATTGATGAAGATCAAATACTGCAGCCTTCAGTATGGACTAAAGCTAAATGTAAAAACTGTATAATTCTCACAACTGTACCAGTAAACAACAACATGATACACAGAGAAAAGATTGAAACTGTCTCGAATTTCACTTTACATGAATCCACACTCAATGCCCATGGAAGCAGCAGTCAAGAAATCCAATCAGGCATTACACTGGTCAAACAAACCTGCCTAAGACCGTGAACGCTGCCGATCGAATAAAGAAGACTTGATGTGTCTGTGTCAGGGTGTTAGTGCAGAATAGTCAAAGTGCCATGCACTGCCAAGAGAGCAAACAAATATTTCTGGGAAGAAGTACAGTCAGAATGTTTCTTAGAAGCAAACCAATCTGGATGCCACATTCTTCTCCATATTATTTGCTCAGCATGCACGCTGCATAAATTCAGGGAAAGAATGCAACTCGGGTGCACTTCTTTCCTGATTCCAAACCACCCAGTATCCTTGTTCTATTGCAACCACTGCTGCTTGGTCTGTGTACAGGTTCTACCTGAGCACAATGAAGTGTTCTGGAATTCTCCTTCACAATGCTGTTCACAAGTTCTTAAAGTCTATGTAGTTGAACAAAGAATAAGGAAGACTGTGTGTTCATTTCTTCCACTTATTAAGCTACTGTACAATCCAGAGCCAGTATCGGTCTTTTCTGACATCCATTTTTGTTTTTCTTTTCTGCCTTTTTCAATGGCTTTTTGCTTTCTTCACATATGACGTTTTTATTTCATCTCAAAAGACTCAACTGGTTTTTGCTCATTTGTCTTCAGTGGGTCAGATCTATTCTTGAGATGGTCCCTGCCATCAGAGAGGACACACTCAAGCCCCAGTACACTAGTTACGGTTCTCATCTTCAGCCTGAACCTGCGTATGAGCAGCTGACCTCTGGTCTCAATCTAGCTGATGATGTTGAGTTTTCCATAGTCTTTCTGCACCAATGCAGTCAGTTTATCTCAATAGATAGATAGATGATAGATAGATAGATAGATAGATAGATAGATAGATAGATAGATAGATAGATAGACAGATAGAGATTTATGGACTCAACTTTGAGGGAACAGCCTTACCCCAAGAGTGAGAGAGAAGTCTAGCTCAAGGAAATGCGTCACATAATTGAAAGACTGGAAAATCCCAAATTTGTAGGCCATAATCTGGATAGAGGCTTAGCTGATAGCCTACTTTGCACAACAGATACAAGATTAACTGGTACAACGCCCAGTTCTGGTTCACAGGCTGTGGAGGAGGATGAATCCCATGAACTAGAGAGGCCAGACAATAAGAAACAATGAAGGACCCAGAGCAAGTCAATCTTACTGGGACATCCATTTACATATGGTCGCAGGCCACACCCTCCAGGAAGTTCCCTTTCAACTGATTGGCTGCTCACAGCAGATCTCAATATGGAGGTGACTACTTTATATCCTATTACATAATGGGGAATGACTACATCATTACATAGCTGCCAAATTACATCATTACATAACCACCATACTACATCATAACTGGCAAACGCTGAGAATCAAGGCCCTGCCAAGTTGACACACAACCTTAACCTTCACAATGATACATTATTGATACCAGATTCAAACTTAGATGATCTGTTGATGGAATCAAACCACACAAAACATTTTGACATTTAAAATTTCTGCCCACTCATTTAACTTATCCAGACAATTGCAAAATAATCTTTCTTCAGTGACAAAACTCTTCCATCCTGTCCAAGGGACAATGATTCCTGAGGGATACAAGTCACTAGATGGAAGTACTACAGCCAGATGAAGCCCAACATCAGGCGTTGCTGTGTGTAATACCCCTTCCATAGAAACGTATCCCTTAAATAAAAAGGAAACTTACTATTGTTCATTTATTTTCTCCTGATTTCATCAGGGACACATTCTGGCCTATTTGACCCTCATCCAAACAAGCAACACAACATTGACAGAATGCTTAGCTTGTGCCTAATCCAGAAACTTCAGGACTATCCTGCATGACTTACTGGTCAAACACAGTGAGCAACTGTGATAGTTATATAATCACTCATCAATTTAAGGATTAAGCGTGAAGGGGTAGAGTCTGGCCTGTCAACCGAATCATAGCCAATGAGGCTTCTGTGTGGGCATGACCTTCTCCTGAGGATTCTGGGAATTCTCCTTGGAGACAGAAGACTTTTCTCTCTGCTCAGTTCTTGTGAGACATCCCTGAGGAGAAACCACGTAGACTTTCTACTGACCACGCTCACTCCCTTGAAGACACTCTACTGACAAGACACATGGCACTACGCTGATAGACCCTCTGCCCTGGGAGCTAGAGGAGCCACGTGGAGACCCCTGCCCATGCTGATGTGACCCAACACCACATGACCCAAAGACTTTCTACCCACTGGCCTGTGACCCTCCTGCATTTGGGGTCATTGTGAGTCTTGCGTTTTGTGAGTCTGAAGAGGACTTTGTAGATGGGTATCAGACATATGGGCTAATATCGGACTCACGGGCTTGGACTGAACTGGGTTGGGATGCTTTATTAATGTACAATTACTGTTTATGTAAAACTGTCTCTTGTACACATATGACTTTCTATAGATGTGTTTCTCTAGTCTACCCGGACTAACACAGCAACAATGTCTTGAAGGTACTTTCTTCTCAAGCATCCAGTAATTTCCTCTTCTCCCTCGCCAAACTGCCTGAGTGTGTTCCTAATAAGATATTGCCCTGACATAACAGTGGATTCACCATGAGACTGCTGAAGGTTAAGTATCAAAACTTCTCACATGGTTGTATACAATGTTAGGTCACAAAGTACAGCATACAAAATCATAAAAATCTTCATTAAACAAAAAGATCTATGTGTGAACCTATTGTTTCTTAACATATTGCCCATGTAGGTTTATACACGTCTTCAGGAGATGTTTCCCAAAGAATCTTGTGCACTTCGATTTACACCACATCAAAATAGCAGTGTGGGTATCCTATGGGGACGACAAAGGTCAAACTGGAGGAGGGTGTGGCAAGGTTTCCCCAGGAAATACTTATTAGACATGGAAACAACCAGGAAGTCCAACTACAGAGGGGTGCAGAAACCATCTTTGGTACATTCGTACCAAGAACTGTATGCATCCACAGAAAACAAGGACAGCTCTTGCAGACACTGCAGGGCTGGGCAAAGCTAGAGGACATCATGCCTAGCAAACTCACTCAGTCTTACAGAGACAAGCATCACCATGGTTATAAGAGACAACAAAGAAGAAATATGGTTTACACACCAACAGACAAGACTTTGATGACTACAAGGAGACCAGGGACAGGGAGAGGGACGAAGTTGGGGGGATAGTGGAGGCTGTAGAATGAAAGAAACTCTCATAGGAAAGCCCTCGCTATCCTTGAAGAGTGAGCAGGCACAGTCTCACGATGCAACGAAATGCCTTGGTCCACCTTCCCTGCCCTTTTTCTCACCTGTGCCATCTTCAGTGTTATTCAAACATCTTCCAGTCCGCCCCTGTGATCATGCCGTGTCCTCCAAGAAAATCTCTCAATCCTTCCCTTTGGAATCCCCCCAAATAATAGGCACCATGGTCTTCTGACCCGCCCTCTCTGCCTTGAATGTTCCTGGCAACACATCCCCTCAGAAGGCATTGTTTTGATCAGAGCTTGTTAAAATCACCCCAAAGGACGAAGCCAAGTGCCGTCCTCAGAGGACTTGTCAGCAGCCATTCACTGACCGACCACAGAGGCATGTTTGAACACACGCTGCTAGGGAGAAACGTGTGCATGTGTCAGCTGGAGCCTGGTAACCACACGTTTGGCTTTACCTTCCTGTGTGAGGGTATGAACGTACCACCTGGTTGTGTGCACGTGAACAAGTGCATTAGTGGGTGAGGGTGTGTGAGTGAGCATTGAGTGTGCCTGTGTGAGTGTGCGTATGTGCTTTCCTCGCCAAACTAACTGAAACAAGTAGCTGAGGCTGCTAGTCGACACTGTGGAACTCCCTGGTGCGGGGGTCACAATGTTACCCATTTCTGGGAATTCCTTAGGGGTAATTGAGTGGGAATGCATTCGGTTCTCACTGACCAGAGTGTATCTGTTTCCACAGTGCCTTCGGGTGGACTTCCTGGTGTTGCCATTGTTAGGCACCAGAGAGTCAGCTCTTATGCACAGCCACCCTCTGGATCAGAGAAGGTGCAGCCGACTGGATCAGCACATCCTCGCTGAAGCGGCATTGCTCTAGCGACTGTGATGACCCATCTCCTTGAGGAGCCTCCTCTTCTCTGACCCTCCCTTTACCAACTGCGGTGTCCTGTTCCAGGATCTAGCCTCTCCTGTTAACACATCCAAAGCACATGAGCTGGACTCCCAGCCGTACTTCCTAGACAGATGTGTGTGTTCTGGCAGTCCACGGTATTTTCAATATTCTTCAACAACATCGTCTTTCAAATGCACCGACTCTTCTTTGGTCTTCCTTATTCATTGTCCCACTTTCACCTGCATATGCGGTGATTGAAAACGCCATGACTTGAGTCAATATGATATCTTTACTCTTCAACACTTTAAACCCGTTTTTTCACAGCAGATTTGCCAAATGTAATTCATTTGATTTCTTGGTGACTGCTCCCATGAGCATTGAGTATGGATCGGATAACTTCCATGTTTTCTCTGCGTATCATATTGATATGGATTGGTCCAGTTGTGAGGCTTAGGTTTCTTCATTTGGTTTGTAATCCTTATCGGTGGTTGTCGCCCCTGCTCTTCATCAGCAAATGCTTCGAGTGCTCTTTGCCTTCAGCAAGCAAGGCTGGGTCATTGCATATTGAAGGTTGTTAATAAGCCTTAATCTAAACTAGATGCTACGTTCTTCTTCATATAATCCAGCTTCTCAGGTTATTTGCTCAGGATACTGATTGAATAAACATGGGAGAAAGCTACGCTCCCGATGGGCCTCTTTCTTGGTTTTTCTGTATTCCCCTTTTCTATTCTTACAGCCAGCTCTTCGTCCGGGTGTAGGTTCAGCATGAGGACAATTGAATGTTTGGAATTCCAGTTCTTCTCAATGGTGTCGATAGTTTTATAATCCCCTCAGCTAGTTGACAATGCTCTCGTCCTGTAGTCTCTGCTGTCGGCCAAGCTCCAGCTGCTTCAGCAGTGCTAGCCCCTGTGCCACCTCCTCTTCTGAATCTGGCCTGAATTGCTTTTCAAATCAGTTTATTGGGGGCTCATACAATTCTTATCACAATCCATCCATCCATTGTGTCAAACACGTTTGTGCATTTGTTGCCACCATCATTTTCAAAACATTTGCTTTCTACTTGAGTCTTTGGTATCAGCTTCTCATTTTTCCCCTCCCTCCCCGCTTGCCCTTCCCTCGTGGACCCTTGATAATTTATAAATTATTGTTATTTTTTCATGTCTTACACTGACCGCTGTCTCCTTTCACCCACTTTTCTACTGTCCATCGTGGAATACTTCAATATTGCCACTCGAGGCCTGAGTTTTTCTTCCGTCCTTCCAGGGAGAGGAAGGACGGGCCCTTTCCCTTTGGTTTCTAACAGCAGATTTTCGCTCGTTTCCATTTAATGCTTTGTCTTTGGGGGCTGTCTTTTGAAATTTTCTGTTTAGTTGCTTTTTACCTCATTTGGGTTTTTGTGTTTTTTTCCCCCATTTTCTTTAGCTATTGTATTTTCAAGAGCAAATTTTATCATCTCTTCTGAGACCCACTTTGATCGTTTGTCTCTTTCTTCTCTTTGTAACGATCTTGGCTTTCTTGTGACACTTGGCTTTTTACGGGACGGCTTTCGGATGCCCTGTAGACCATCAGGCCTCTGTCATTCCTGTTCGGTGAGCCAAATTGTTCTTGAGATGCTCTCGAAATTCAAGAGGAACATGCTTGAGGTCACATTTTCACTCTCGTGGAACTGTTTAATTTTCTTCGACTTCAACCTGAACTTCTGCAGGTGGTCCTTTGTCTCGCTTTGTCTGATGATATTGAAGCCCACCATCCTGTTCCTCATATGGGCAATGTGATTCCTGTTCATTCTATCTGGAGAATTCCACGTGTACAGTGCAGTTTATGTTTGGAAAGCGTATTTGCATGTGTGACCCTCCAGCTTTCTTTCTATTACCAAGAACATATTTTCTAGCTGCCAACTCTTCCTCTTTTCTCCAACTTTTGTATTCCAATTGCCAGTAATTATCAATGTCCCTTGATGCCGTATTGGATCAATTTCAGACTGAAGTGGCTGAACCCCCAACCAAATTCACCACCATCAAGCCCATTCTGGCTCACTACCAACCCTGTAGCACACTATAAGTCTGCCCGTGTGGGTTTCCAAAGCTGTAACTCTCCAGGGGGATAGAAAGCATTGTCTTTCTCCCTTGGAACAGCTGGTAGTTTCAAACTGCTGACCTTGCAGCTAGCAGCCCCCTACATAACCCACACCACACCACCAAGGATCTTGTCAGACTGAAGACGTTGATAGAATACTTCAATTTCTTCATCACTGGTGTAAGTGGCTGGTGTGTATATTTGAATAATATTTGTATTAACTGGATTTCCTTGTAGACATATAGGTATTATCCCATCACAGACATCGTGTACTTCAAGATAGATCTTGGACTATTCTTTTTCATGGTGAACGTAACAGCTTTCCTCTTGAATTTGTCATTCTGGTGTGTTGGGAAGGGTTCTCTCAAGAAGCAAAGCCAGTGATGCTTGTCCGTGTTGTAGAGCGAAACGGCTGATGCACCTGTAGCCATAGGTGAGTCCGTCCAGTTCAAGGCAGACCTCCCTGACTTGTGGAAGCTGGCGAACAGGAAGCAGAGGGAGCCGGGGCCCGAGGCTGGAGGACTCAGAGGTCCAAAGCGAGTCCATCGGATCCTTCCTTGGTAATCTGCTGACGGCTCATGGTAACGGCGGGCGACAGACACAGCAGGAGACCCAGCTCCAGCAGAAGGTGAAGAAACAAAGAGTATCTGACTGCTCAGTCTCTCTCTCTCTCTCTCTCTCTCTCTCTCTCTCTCTCTCTCTCTCTCTCTCTCTCCTATATGAAAAGGCTCATGACACCAAGAAGATGTCATCAGGCTGCAGCCCAATTGACAGATTGGCCCGGCCCTACCCTTCCTCAGGAATGTCGCACTCAGCATAATAAGCCATATGACTGTCTAATGCAAAATGGCCAATTCTAGTTCATTTCAGCTCACTAATCCTGAGGTTATGTGTTTCATTTTATTTTTGATGACGTCCAATTTTCTTCTTTTAGATTCAAAGTTTGCACAGTCCACATTCTGGTTGCTACTGAAGGTTTGCAGCTGGTCCTCTCGTTTTGAGTCATGGCCCATCAGCACCAGAAGACGCCGGGAGGGGCGCTTCTCTGCCACATTGAGGTTGACGCTCTTCTGAGGCGGCAGCCCGTATCCTTGCAACCCGAGGGCCTTGCCTTTGGGTGCTCTGTGGAAAATGCTGCTGTTCAGATCCGTGCGCCATGAGCGACCCTGCCGCTACTTGAAATCCCAGCGACATGCCCTCCAGCATCGCCAAAACACGAAGCCACTACCATAGGACAAACGGACAGACAGTGGGGCCTAACTCACCTGTGCGCAGGTGAGTTCACGTTTGCCATTCCGGCATGGGAATGGCCTCCAGAAGGCTCCTACCTCTAACTGCATGATGGTTGAGTGCATGTTCACATCCACCGTTTTTCAGATATTTTACATTTCTTTCTCTTTCTCTTTCTCTTGGACAGGGAACCTGCAATCATATAAATCGTAGGTGCACAAAGTATAGCTCTGTCTTGGCCCAGGCCATTGTCCTCTCCTCCTGACTGATGCTCTGCTCTGCCAGGGTGACCTTCCAACATGTGAGAGGCACGTCGCCTTCCAACTCTTAAATTTCTAGACCTGCTTCTTGGCCAGATGCCCCCAGTGCATGTGCAGCCCTCTCGGTCCTGTCTCCGTCCCTATGGGGTCAGGTCCTCTTTCTCTGCTGCTCTATTTTCCATGTAGCTCAACCCCTTGCTGGGCAACCCCCCAGCCCCAGCCCCAACCCACCCACCCACCCCCAGCCCAGCAGTGCAAAACGCTTGGTTCCCTGAGGCTGATGCTACAAAGCACCCCACGCTGGGGGCTTCTCACAGTCCGGAGCGGAGGCTGGCCGTCTAAGGTCTGTGGCTTGTAGACTCATCTCCCTGGGGCATCTGTCTGCCCCCATCTTCTACTGCTCCTGTTGCTCTTCTAGGCCTTCGTAAGACCGCTTCAGAAGGGATGAGACCCCGTTCCGTTCTGGCATGGCATAACTGATAGTGTCTCCCAAGAAAGACCCTCTTTCCCGGAACAGGTCACATTCACATCAACATAACCTTCCAGAGGACGCATTCCTTCCGTCCATCACAGAAACTAAGCAACCGCATCATCTGGCTGGTTCCCACTAGACTGGGTAGATCCCTCAAGCCTTGTCTTAGAAGCTCATTCAGTTCCCCAGAGCCCCACTCTGAGAGCGGGACAGAGGGAGCTATGCAGATCGGGTGGTTGACCTGTTCATGACCGTGAATGATGTTTCGGGAAGAAAATTGAAGCCTAAATATGATTATCATGGCCACACTTCCTGCTGCAATGGATTTTTAAAGAAAACCCAACGATATTATAGCATTAGGCCTTATATTTAACCTTTTGGATATGGTGGCCAGCCTCATTTTTGAGGGCCAAGGTCAGCTGATGTCTGTGGTTGTAGGGTAATGACTAATGGCTGTCTCTTCCTCTCTCAGAAATGCCTGAACCCAGATGATAAATTACATGACCACCCAATTTGTATGCCACAGCTATGCACACAGTTAAGTCACAACGAAAATAGAAACAAATCTTAAAACAATAATAGCAATGATTGCTGTTATAACTATTATTTTAAGTATGGATTTATTTAAAATAACTAGAACTTTACCCCTGGCCCCGCCCCCCAAAAAGCCGTTGCCTAAGCCAGCACAGTGTAAGTCTGAGCAGGGCGGGCAGTGGTGGGTGAGCACTGGGAGGAGACAGATGGGAACGCAACAGTCAGGCGGTCAGACAGTGCCTTGCACTGGGGAAATCCGGCGCACGAGGCCTCCTTCCGTGTGGAATACATATGGAGGTCACTTGAGGGCTAAGGTGCACGTGACCCAACCCACCGTGTTTGGAATCACCTCGGGCACCTGGAGAAGGGCGTGCTGCTTGGTCAAGCAGAGTCAGGGAGTAGGAGGAAGGCTCTCAAGTAGAGGACTGGAAGGACCAGGAAACGTTTGGTGCCGTCTGTCTGTCTCTTTGCATCAGCGTTGGCTCCGTGACAGCTGGCAACAGCAGCAGGTGGGTCTAAGGGAACCCGGGCTGATGCTGGGAAAGATCTGACGGCGAGACACCAGCGTGGCACAGGAGCTGCCCCAGGGGCAGCCGTGTGCAAGGGCTGTTCCTTCTTGCTTCTGTGAGTGCTGACATACATGTTGCATACACTGCTATGTAGGGGACACTTTCTTCTGTCTACTTCTACTAACAATCAGCTTCTGGGATTGTGCCCCAATTGATTTGGGGGAAGTGTGTTCTGCGGGAGAGACGTGCTGGACAAGGGGAAACTGTGCTGCTGGCTCCGCGGGGAAGCAGGCGGCCAGAGAGCCTCCAAGATGGACAGCCTGACTGCCCGAGCTCCTGCCATGGGGCTGTGGAGTCAGTGCACAGGGCTGAGCGTGTGCTCCGGGCTGCACTTCCGCCCCTCTCCTCCACCCAGCACCCAGGCGGGAGCAGCGGCAGGAGGTCTGCCTGGATTCCCCCTACGGTCACAGACATGGTCCTTCAGTCTCCCCTCCTGCAGCAGGTATGCCCAGTCATAACTCAGGGGTGGACTTGGCGATCCTGGGGTGTGTGTGTGTGTGTGTGTGTGTGTGTGTGTGTGTGTGTGTGTGTACAACAATGAACAGGAAATCACGCCCGCCCCTGCCAGATGTAGAAACCACTGTGAAGGGTGGGGAATGCCTCCCTAGATAGATGGAACAATGTCCTCGAACAATTCAGAACAAGGACATGATAAAAATGAGCATGCAGACCACACCACCCACAAGTGGTTGCAGGACAGAAGGTGGATAGAAGATGTTGTAGTACCCGTGGAGGGGGTGGGGGTTGAAGACAGAAATGAAAAGGAAGCGCCAATCTGAGCAGTCCTTGGCAGAAAATGTCTTTGGGACTTGCCGGGTGCTGCTGGAGGGAAAAGAGTAACACTGTCGGAATCAAGGGAGGTGGGGAGCGGAGCGAAGACAAGAGAGAGGAGAGCAGAGAAGAAACAGAGGGAAATGGGGCTACCGGTCATGCCCACCATGCACCTGGGCACTGCCCATAATTCCTTGGTGGCGTGTAATGGCCCACAGGTGCTTCCTCCACCATGTCAACCCCCTCAAGACATGCCATCGCAGCTGTCATGGTGAGCAGAGAGCAGCAGGGTAGCCAAGTCCCCAGGAAAGCACTCCTGGGCACGCACAGACCCTGGAGACGGCGCAGGGCTGAGCAGACCTCCACAGGAAGCAGTGTCGTTATAAAGCGAGTCACACATTTGGGGGGTTCCCAGCGCATCATGTACAAAGGAGTACTCTGTGTTTTTTACAAGTTGTAAATTGTCACATTTTGAAAATTTTACAAATTTACAAACCTCAAATTTAATTGAAGGCGAGCATTCACTAAATCTGAAACAGGACAAAGCCAAAACAAAAGCACACCATCCCGATGAGGGGGACCATCAGCACGAGGTGATACCAGTGCCCCCGGGTTTGCTGAGCTGCAGAGCTTTGGAAGGGACACAGGAGGGCAATGGAACTGTCACTCACAAAGGACGGCTGGCAGAAGATTGACACGTCACCTTTATAGGTGGGACCACAGAACTGGGGACGGAACCAGGATGATGTTAGAACAGCTTACAAGATGGGTCCCGGGCCTTCGGATCAAAGTTGTGGGGCCTGACTTGTGAGTATTGGAACCGAGGTGGGAAAGCCTCTGAGGGAGGCTGCCTTCCCTGAGCTGACTGTCAAAGGAGAGGTAACCACTTTCCACAGCACTCTGCCTGGGGCCGTGAACAGGTGAATGGTCAGACCTGACTGGCGGGCTTCACCCACATGGGAACCCTGCAACTGGGTATTGGGCTTTCTCCTCTATCATCCATAGCTTTCGGCAAGCCAGGGGCCTAGAGGTAGGCTCTGACACAATAGAGAGGTCGTTCAGTACGCAGCACCATGATGAACGCCCTTGAGCTATGGAAAGAAGGACAGCAAGGAGACACAGACACAAAGCAAACACATCTTCACAACCTTCAATTTGTGAGAAACTGAGTCCTGAAGTCTGAGCTTATCAACCTCAGCATTGCATCTTTGCAAATATCCCTCATGATAGTTTAGGAAACAATAACTATGTAGCAAAGGCCAGATTTGGACTACTTGGAAAGTTTTTTTGTTTTGTTTTGTTTGGAAATCATTTTACTGGGGGGCTCTTACAGCTTTTATCACAGTCCATATATACATTCATTGTGTCAAGCACATTTGTACATATGTTGCCATCATCATTCTCAAAACATTTTCTTTCTACTTGAGCCCTTGGTATCAGCTCATCCTCGCCCACCCCCTATCCTCCCCACCTCACGAACCCTTAAGAATTTATAATTTATTTTTTCAGGTCTTACACCAACCGCTGTCTCTCTTCACCCACTTCTGTTGTCCATCCCCCTGGGAAGGGGTTATAAGTAGATCATTGTAATCAGTTCCCCCTTTCTCCCCACACCTTCCCTTCCTGGCAATCACTGCTCTCATTCTTGGTCTTGAGGGGGTTATCTGTCCTGCATTCCGTGTGTTGAGAGCTCTTATCTGTAGCAGTGTACAAGTGTACATGCTGTGGTCTAGCTGGATTTGTAAGGTAGATTGGGGTCATGATAGTGGGGCGGGTGGAAGCATTAAAGAACTAGAGGAAAACTGTATGCTTCATCAGTGCTATACTGAACCCTGACTGGCTTGTCTCTTCTTGTGACCCTTCTGTGAAAGGATGTCCAATTGTCTACAGATGGGCTTTGGGTCTCCACTCCAACCTTTTCCTCATTCACATTGATATGATTTTTTGTTCTGGGTCTTTGATGCCTAATACCTGATCCCATCGATACCTCATGATCACACAGGCTGGTGTTTCTTCCATCTGGACTTTGTTGCTTCTCAGCTAGATGGCTGCTTGTTTACCTTCAAGCCTTTAAGACCCCAGACACTATAGCTTTTGATAGTCTGGCACCATCAGCTTCTTCACCACATTTACTTATGCACCCATTTATCCCTCCGCCTTTCAATTAGTCCCACGTGTGATTATCAGCCAGGTTGGCACAATTAACTAACTCAAGCACCTTAGGGAAGTTTGGGGAGAGGCCTTCAGATCCTCAGATGACCTGCTTGCTCAACCCCACCCCCTCCCCACCCATTGTCCCAGAAACTAGAGGGAAAGGGGAGCAGGCTCTCTCTCCCCCCAAGTATGGGACCGTGTCCCTCGGGGTTGCTCCAGCTTCAGTGAAGGGCATGGCTGGGGTGTGAGACAGTCCCCTGCCCAGAGGACAGCCCTCGGACCTGGGCACTGCTCTGCTCCCGGTAGGGATGTGCAGAGTGGGATGTAAGAAAGGCAGGCAGCCCACCACGGCCGCCGCCCCCTCTCAAAGGTGAAAGAAGGCAACTAATAAACAAGCCTGTGCAAACGCTCATCCTCACGTGTGTCTACTGTTTCAGAAAACACACACTAATTTGAACTCACATTAAGAGTCTGCTGGTGTCTCATTAAAAGATGGATGTTCTGTGCATGAGGTCAAGTTTGGGAAATATCGTTGTTATTCAAGACGGAGGGTCACCACGTTGCACAACCCCGCCGTCCCCTGCTTCTGCTCTTCTTGGATCCCCTTGTGGTGACTCGGGTCCAGGGATCACAAGAGTCTGGATGGCTGTGCCAGAGGAGTCACACATCAAAAATGTTCTAGGGAACATTCAGGGACCGATGAGTTCAAAAACTGTGGAAGCACATGGTAAAACGCTCCCTTATAATCAATCCCAGTGTTCGTTCTCGCTCCGCTCCCTCCCTCCCTCTTCAGCCTCGCCTCTCTCCTCTCTCCCTCCTACCTGCTCCTCCTCTTCCTTCTTCACCGTCATCTCGGTCTACCTCACTCTCTCTGTCTCTCTCTGCTTTTCCTCCCTCAATCTCTTCTGTCTCCTTCTCCTGCTCTCCCTCCTCCCACCCTTCCAGCTCCTCCTCCTCCTCCATCCATCTCTCTGCTCCTCCACCTCCTTCTCTTCCCTCATGCTGTGTGCCTCACTCTCTCCCCTTCTCTCTCTCAAGGCTCTCAATCTCCTGCTGCCTCCTCCCTCTGCCTCACTCTTTCTCTCCTCCTGTTCTCTGTCTTCCATCTCCACCCCCTCTTTATCTTCTCCCCTCTCTTCCTCTTCTCTCTTTCTCTTACTGAAAGAATGTAGGGTATTTATTATTTTAAATAAAAAACAAAATAGAGTCCCACCTGAGTAAGGACTCTAAGTGCCAAACCTCCAGCAGCCATTGGCTCCCACAAGGCCCCACAGACTGGGAGGGGGGAAAGCCTGAGCAGCTCCCGCTGGGTCCAGCTGGTCCAGGCACGTGTGGGGTCTTCATGAGTCTGTCAACGCCCCTGCATGGAAGGAGATAGTTCTTAAGATTCAACCTGCACTCACTGGTGGTGGTGGGGGGTGCCCCCAGAGCTAAGGAATCGTGGCGCTTTGTGGAGAGAGAGCTTGGCTAGGTCTCTCTGTTTTCCATTCATGTTCTTATTAGGAAATAGGATGTCTTTAAAATCTGAACTTTGACTGACTTACTCTGTGTGCTACTCCAGCCCTTGGGGACCATGACAGTGCAAAGTGGACTCTCAGCTCCGCTCCTGTGGTCCACATCTCACTCACCTGGGTGCCCCCACATGTTCTTTCAGGTCCCACTAGCCTCCAGGCCCCAGAGATAACAGTGCCCTGGAGCAGGGGCTGCCCAGGAAGCCTCCAGAAGTGGACACTGAGCCAGCTCCCAGCCCAAGCCCAAATCTCCTTCTCTGCTCAGCTGGCTGCCATCAGGGCCTTTGCGGTAGCTGTGAGAGCCGGCCACAGCCGCCTAGCCTCCGAAATCTGACTCAGGCGTCTGCCACGTCCAAGGAGATGTGAGGAGGCGGGGAGGCGGGAGAGGAGTCTCCATGATGCTGGTCCTCCTTTTACTTCAGGTTGCCACTGAAAGCCAGGCAACTGGGTGACAACCAGTTCGGCTCAGTGGTGGTATGGTTTGCTCAGCCCTCTTTAAGAATACAGTTGAATACCAGTAAAGGATCAGGGAGGACTGCAGGGCCGGGCCCAAGCCCAGCTGCCGTGACCCCCTCCCCAGAAGAACACACTGCAGAGGACAGTACTGAAGATGCAGCCCCGGGAGAGTGACAGGTCTGCCCAGACCACAGGGGAGAAAACAGAGAGAGGGAACTGCATCCTGCCCCACCAAGCCTCGAGGACAACATTCCTGATCGGAGCAGCCAATGCACAGAGAGGACCGTAGGGCCCACCAGGAGACATGACATCTCCTCACTGACCCACAGTGCTGCAAGGGACAGCACTGAAGACACAGTGTGGGAATTGTGCCCGGTCTGACCTCCACCACCACCACCACCCCCCACACTAGGACAAAGCACGCAGGAAGCGTAACCGGGCAGCAAGGGAAGCAAAGCCGCAAAGTCCCCAAGGAATCCAGACATAGACTTTGGAGTCGGTGGGCAAGAATGGGCATCTCACAAGCCCCACTGGAAAACATTCATAAGGGTCAACAGACAGACCTGCAACAATGTATAGGCTTTTTTATGTCTATCTATATAAGATAGGCAGGATAAACAATCCTGAGGAGAAAACAATGGAACCGATGGTTCCAGGGTGACAGGGAAGAGGGGGAGGTGGGGGAAAGGGAGGAGGGGGCCAATAAACCCAGAGACAAGGGAAGAACAAGAGATCTAAAACTGATGGCTTGGAGGAAGCAGAATATTGGATGGGGTTCTATCAAGGGCAATGTAGCCGAGAGGAATTACTGAGAGCCAAATGAAGGTAGAACATGATAGTGGGCCAGGAGGAAAGTAAAAGGAAATATAAGAAAGAACTAGGAAGCAAAATATATTTATGGAGGTATAAATATAGGCATGTATATATGTATATATTAAAATATTACTATAGGGATATAGGTCTATGTACATATATTTATAGGTTAAGTATTAAGGTAGCAGATGGACATTGGGCCTCTACTCAAGTCCTCCCTCAATGAAAGAACACTTTGTTCTAATAACCAGGATTTCTGCAATGTTCACCTTCCTGACAGGATCACTAAAGACAAAATGGGTGAATAAGCAAATGTGAAGAAAGTTCATGGTGCCTGGCTATTACAAGATACAGTATCTGAGGTCTTAGAGGCTTGAAGTTAAACAAGCAGTCATCTAGCTGAGAACAAACAAAGCCCACATGGAAGAAGCACACTAGCCTGCGTGATCATGAGGTGTCGACAGAATCAGGTATCAGCCATCAGAAGACCCAAAGCAATCATATCGATGCAAACAAGGGAGGCTGGAGTGGAGACCCAAAGCCCATCTGTAGACAACTGGGCATCCCCTCACAAAAGGGTGACAAGGAAGGGACGAGCCAGTCAGGGTGCAGTATAGCACCGACAAAACACACAACATTCCTCTAGTTCTTAAATGCTTCCTTCCTCCCACTATCTTGACCCCAATTCTACCTTACAAATCCGGCTGGACCAAAGCATGTACATTTGTAGACTGGTACAGATAAGAGCCCTCAACACACGGAATCCAGGACAGATAAACCCCTCTGGAACAGTAATGGAGGTAGTGTTATCATGAGGGTAGGGGGGAGGTGGGGAGAGAAGGGATAAAAAGGGGGAATTGATCACAATAATCCATGTATAGCCCCCCACCCCAGGGGGATGAACAACAGAAATATGGATGAAGGTAGACAGTGGGTGGTGTAAGATATGAAAATAATCATAATTTATCAAGGGACATGGGGGTGGGAGGTGGGGGATAGAGGGAGAAAAGAGGAGCTAATAGCAAGGGCTCAAGTAGAAGGAAATGTTTTGAAAATGATGATGGCAACATACGCACAAATGTGTTTGATACTGTTGACATATGGATTGTTATAAGAGCTGTAAGAGACCCCAATAAAATGATTTATTAAAAAAAATTTTTAAGGCCCTTGGTCCAGAGGTCACTTCTTGTTTCAGGACTCAGACAGGTGCGGCCGCTGAAAGGAAGCCTTCCTGGAGGCCCCGTGCAAGTGAGCGAGGCTGCTTGGTGGCCCTTCTGAAGAAGCGGTGATCCTGTGGTCCCTGAGAACAGACTGCTCAGACCACAGGCGCCTGCCAGGGGGTGTCCCTGGGGTTTCCTTGACTTATTCTCAGATCCTACAGGTGACACTGACTGCTGAAGTCCTCCCTTCTCTTATCCACGTCCTTAAGTCCCCAGATTTAAGAATGTGGATGTACTCCATTTCTTTAACCAGTTCCACTATGGGCGATGGTTAAGGTATGCCACTTTCCGTTACCACAAACAACTGTGTGATGATCCATCTTGTGCAATTCTCTGGACACTTGCCCACATGTTCAGGAAGGCATCTACAAGTCATGTCCGTGGCCCTGTGACAGCAGAGGGTTCTGAGCAACCCCCTCAATGAAGTCAACTGAACGTGCAAATGGCAACTTCAGTACCAGCTTCTAACTGGATTTGCCAAGTGGGCAGGGGTATCTCCATTGGGTTCCCCAGAGAAACAAACCCACTAACGTAAATGCAGAGACAGAGATCAAACCCCACGTGTGCAGGGTAGGTGAGAGGCTGGAGACTTGTCTTTCAGTTTACAGTCTCTCTCAAAGCAGGACTTCATCTGAGGGAGGCATCCGTGGTTGCTCTCCAGTTGCCTGGGAGAGGCTGCCCACGTCAGGGGTGGCGACCTGCTGAAAGCCATCTAAGTTGAGCTAAGTGCTCATCACAGCAAGTACATTCATAGCATGTCTTGTATTTGCCCCAAAAGTGGGCACAGGAGCCTGCCCAGGGTGACACATTGAACCAGCCATCACAGCAGGCTCCTCAGAAACAGCAGAACTGCCACCCTGTGACCGGCCTCACGGTGCCCGTGAGAGTTAGGGTTATTGTGCCAATAGGCCAATAGGAACATGAGGCCGGAGTTTGATCGGGTCACCGCTTGATTGGAGGACAACTGAAATAAATAAAGACAGGGCATCCATCTCCTTCTTGCTCCCTGGTGATCATACCAGCATGCTGCTGCTTTAGCTAGTTCTCTGCCCTCACCTGTGTGCTGCACTACCTGTGGGCCAAGCCGACCTGTGGATCGTGTTGCTAGAGCTTCAAGCACATTCAGGTCTGCCGGTGTGGACACCGCTTGAGCTTGAGGCTGGTGGATCCCGTTGCTGTGCTTGAGTTCCAGACCGCACGGGGGCCTGACTCACTAAGCCCCCATGCTCCTGACTGTTGCTGACCCCACTGTTGCCTGATGCCTGTGGGCAGACTCTGCCTCCCTTGCCTGAGGGAAGACTCCTCTGTCTGCTTCCTTGACCTTGAACTTGACAGCCCAAGTGAGTTGAAGGACTTCCAGTGTATTAACTGTTCCACAGAAGTGAGTTGAATGGAGCCCTCTGTCCTGCTGTGTGGACTAATTCGCTGTTACAGTCCTTCTCACTGTATAAACCTCTCCACGTGTATATAATCATAGTGTCCTGGTTTTGTTTCTCTAGAGAACCCTAACCCTAACACAGTCAAACTGTGCTCCATAACGTTTTCCACGGTGCTTCTTCAAGAGGCACCTCCAGGTAGACTGGGACCCCTAACCTTTCAGGTAGCAGGTGAGAATTTAATCATTTGCATCACCACTCACACTTGCTAGCCTGGGTTCTGGGCAGCTGACAAATCCAAATCACCCACGTGTCTGATACAGGAGACGTCCACTGAAGACGGAAGCCAGCACCCACCTCCTCCTCCAAGCGTAACCTGGGGTTCCCACAGGCAGTTGTGGTCCTGGCTGGAGGAGGAGCGACCTGTGGCCCTCACCAGCTCCCATCCTGGCTCTTCCTGCTGCGTGTCATCGAGTCAGTTCTGATCACAGCAGCCCCGTGTACAGCGCAGCAGAGCACTGCCTGGTCCTGTGCCTCCCTCACAACAGTTGCCAAGTTTGAGCCTGTTGCTGCAGCCACCGTGCCAGGCCACAGGCCCCTCCCTGAGGGTCTGCCTCTTTTCCACTGGTCCTCTACTTCAGAAACCTGGGGTCTTCCTCCGGGGACTTGTTTCTCTCCAGAGCTGAGGCTAAGGTTCAGCATCCTCACTTGTAAGAAACATGACTGTACTCCCTCCAACAAAGATTGTCTTCTTCTTCCGACAGCCATGGGTCTGTATTCGTCCTTACCAACATCATAATTCAAATGTACCCATCGTTTCCAGCTTCCTGATTCATTCATTTTCCAGCTTTCACATACACGTGGTGCAATGGAGAAACCATGGCTGGGGTCAGGCACTGGGCTGCTGATAGCGAGATTAGCATCCTCTCCTCAGGAGAAAGACAAGACTGTCTGTTCCCATGGAGATGTACAGCCTCAGAAATGCCATGAGTGTCCCGGTGAGTTGAAATTGCTCCATGACAGGTGTGGTTGGGGTTTGGGTCAGATAAGTGGCATCATGACTTGTCCCTGATTGTATCCAAATCAAGGCCACTTCCACTCAAGAATATACTTAAGTCGAATAGTTGTGCATGGATCACACACGCATTTGCATGAGCAGAACAAGGGAATCTGCATGGTTCAAAACCAGGAAAGGTGCATCTGGGTTGCATCCTCTCAGCACACTGATCAAACTGTGTGCCACGCAAAGCGTCAGAGAAGTTGGATTATATGCAGAAGAGTGAAGCGTCAGGACCGGAGGAAGACTTAACCACCTGCGGTAAAGCAGATGACACAACCTTGCTCGCTAGAAGTGAGCAGAACTTGCAACACTTGCTGAGGAAGATCAAGGATTACAACCTTCAACATAGATTATAACTCAATGTCAAGAACACCGAATCCTCACAACTGGACCAATAAGAAACACTGTGATAAATGGAGAAAGGGTTGAAATTATCAAGGATTTTATCTTACTTGGATCCACAATCAATGCTCATGGAAGCAACAGTCAGGAGATCAAACAACGAATTGCATTAGGTAAACCTGCAGCACAAGAGCTCTTTAGAGTACTGAGAAGCAAGGATGTTGCTTTGCGGACTAATGTGGGCCTGTCCCAAGCCATGGTCTTTTCCATTGCCTCAGATGCATGTGAAAGTTGGACGTTGCATAAAAAACGACAGAAGAGGAAAATTGTATCTTTAATCATTGCTACACTGCACACTGACTGGCTCCTCTCCTCCCCGCAGCACTTCTGCAAGGGGATATTCAATTGCCCACAGATGGGCCCTGGGTCCCCACTCCGCATTCCTCATTCACAAGGCTATGATTTTGGAGTGGGGGGGTCTTTGATGCCTGACACCAGATCCCTTTGATGCCTTGTGATCTTACAGGCTGGTGTGCTCTTCCATGTGGGCTTTGTTGTTTCTCATTTAGATGGTCGCTTGTTTATCTTCAAGCCTATAGGACCCCAAACTCTATATCTTTTGATAGCTGGGCACCATCAGTTTTCCTCATCACATTTGCTTATGCACCCACTTTGTCTTCAGT
>NW_022107431.1:840744-851215 GCF_000313985.2 Echinops telfairi | reverse complement strand
TCCTCCCTGGGGGACTGGCAGCAGAGAAGTGAGTGAAGGGAGACGTCAGACGGTGTAAGATATGACAAAATACTAATAATTTATAAATTATCAAGAGTTCGTAGAGGGGGTGAGGAGCTGGTACCAAGGGCTCAAGTAGAAAGCAAATATTTTGAGAATGATTAGGGAAACAAATGTACAAAAGTGCTTGACACATGGATGGATGGATGGATGGATGGATGGATGGATGGATGGATGGATGGATGGATGGATGGATGGGTTGTGATAAGAGTTGTACAAGCCCCCAATAAAATGATATTTTTTAAATGACAGAAGAATAGATGCGTTTGGATCTTGGTGCTGGAGAAAAGTATTGAAAGTAAAGGACAAGCCAGTCAGTCTTGGAAGAGGTCTAGCCAGAGCGCTCCTTAGAGGCAAAGCTGGGGAGACTTCGTCTGCCATACTTTGGACATGTTGTCAGGAGAGACCAGTCCCTGGAGAAGGACCTCCTGCTTGGCAGAGGGGCAGAGAAAAGCAGGAAGGCCTCAAGGAGATGGACGGACACCGTGGCTGCAACAATGGGCTCAGGCAGAGGGACAGTTGTGAGGCTGGCGCAGGGCAGGACAGTGCTTGCCCAGTTGGACACAGGGTCACTGTGGGTCCTAACTGGTCCATTGCACCCAGCGACACGGCTTTCTTGCCATTCCTGCCTTCACTTACATTTGTTGTTGGCCTGGTTTCCAGCTGCTGCATGATGTTTCTCGGTGGAACTGTCTAGGAGTCCAGATCACATTTTCGGTCATTGCTTCTTAAAACGCTGTCTACCCCTCCGAAGTCGTGTGTGCGCGACGGCGCGGGTCGCAGAGGTTCTGTTTTCCTCTCCTGCTTTTCTTCATCTTGGATCACGCCTCAAAGCCACCTCAGACGCTGATTCTCCTCTTTATCCCTTCTCTTGTTGTGGATGTTCTTTTCGGTCACTCGCCTTCTCCCATTTCTACTCTTTCTCTTATGTATTTACTTTTCTTCTACTGAGCTTCCCTCCTCTCATTCATTTCAGGTCTGTTTTCTGTATCTCGTGTAGCATAGTCACAGTACATGTTTTAAGTCAGCGGTTCTCAACCGGTGGGTCGCCACCCCTTTGTGAGTCGGACAACCCTTTCACAGGGGTCACCTAAGACCTTATTTCCGATGGTCTTAGGAACTGAGACTCCGCTCCTCTATGCATCTCCAGGCAGAGCCACCCACATGCAGATACGCCCACATATGGGGTCACCACATGAGGAACTCCATTAGAGGGTCGCTGCATTAGGAAGGCTGAGAACCACTGCTTTAAGTGTTTTGTCTGAGAATTCCAACCTTGGGTTTCATTGCAGGTGTGGCACCTGTGCGTCCTGTCCTCCCTGCAGGATGGATGGTCTTGATTTGTAGGCAGTAATTTGGATGGTAGCCTGGCATCGTGAATGCCACTCTGCCCAGAGGAAGGCTGTGCCGTCCTGTCGCGAGGATGTGGTGTTTGTTTGCACAGGCGAACTCCCTGGTTAACGCCAGACCTGTGGCAGGCGGTGGTTTGCATCTCAGTTTTGCCTAGCTCCACACAGAAGTGGTCCAACAGCCTGACAGTTCTCCGAGGCTACACGCTCACAGCTCACTCTCCAGATGGCTCGTGGGCTTCCCTACTCCCTCTGGCCAGAAAGATGCTGGAGTGTCTGTAGGCAATTTGGACTCAGAATTGAGCTGCTCAGTGACTGCAGGTCCCCCAACAGAGGACAACATGATGGGATTTGAAAACAGACACCACGCAGGCCTGATTTTTGAGGAGCCCTGGGGGCACAGTGGTTTGTGCATCAGACTCCTCACTGCAAGGCCACCAGTTCGAAATCATCAGCTGCTTCATGAGAGAAAGACCAGGTTTTGTACTCCTTGAAGAGTATGTGAGTCCGAGTAGGCTAGAGAAACAAATCCAGAGAGGCTCATATGTGTGCAAGAGAGAACTTTATATCAAACAGCAATTGTACATTAAGAACACATCCCAGCCCAGCCCAGATCAAGTCAATCAGTGTAGTATTAGCCCATATGTCCAGTACGAGTCTGTAAATTCCTCTTCAGACTCAAATAACACATGCAATGATGCTGAGTACAGGAAGATTGCAGGCCAGTGGGTGGAAAGACTTGTGGATCTAGTGGTGGTGGAAGCATCTCAGTGCTGGCGTGGGTCTCCACGTGGCTCCTTCAGCTCCAAAGTGCTGGCTACCATCAGCATAGCTCCATGTGCTTGTCAACAGGAATGTCTCACAGGGAGTGTCTGTGTATCTTGTCTTCTGTGAGCTTTTTATCTCCTTAGCGCCTCCAAATGAGGTCATCAAGCTGTGACCTGATTAACAGGCTAGACTCCACCTCTTCACTCTTCGTGGTCTCAAATTGACAACAGGTTATGTAACGACCACAAAGAGGTAGTCCCAGAAACCCACAGGGCAGCTCTACTCTTCATGCAGGGTGGCAGGGAGTGTGGTTGGTGTCGCACAATGTGCCTATTTTGCTTCAGTTTCAGAGTTCTCAGCATGGCCTAGCTCTCTGCCTTTCTCCCAGCATTCCCCTGGGAGCTTGGCCCCACCACAGGTCTGTTCTCTGACCATCTTTCCATCCTAGGGTTTCTCAGGCTTTTCCATTTGGTCAGCACAGGGCAGCAGAACTCATTATCATTGACATGCCCTCTGCCCCTGGGGTTAGATCAGTGTCTTATTCATATTTCTGCTATTCAAACACTGTCTCCACAGTGTCTTCATAGTGCAGCCCTGTCTTTCCTCCAGCAAAGCTGTTCTCGTCCTCCGGTTCCTTCCTGACATCCGGCTCCTACTTGACTGGGTCCACCTTTTCACATCTGTCACTGCACATTCTCCCAAGTGTTCAGTTAAGCGCTTGCTCTGTGGATTCCATGCCCCAGTGTGTTCTGGTAAATGTATGCGCAGCCCTGAAGCGCCTTCTAATCACAGTCTAAATCATTTCCTCTAGTTCAGAAAAGTCAGGTTTAAATGCCAAAGTCATTTGTTGTCTAGATCAGCTGCAAATTCCATTGACTGTTGAGAGACTGGACTACCTCATCTGCTTCCGTTGCTGTGAGGCTGAAGAAGGGACGTGACGCTGTAAATATTTCTCAGGCACGTAAAAAAGCATTGTCAAGGAATGCATATATCCCACAGGGAGTTTGGAAATGTTTGTGGAAAAATGGGATTAAAAGATGATATTTTCCCATGAGCTTTTTGAAGCACCCTTGTATATTACCAAACAGATGTTCATGCTCGGGTTTAAACTCTATATTGTGAGTTAGGTGAAGGCTTACAGAGCAGATCACCAGTTTGACTTACAACAGTCATCTGCATTTGGTTTCATCTCATCCATTGCAATCCTTCCCCCGCCCCACACTGCCCCCTGTGGTTCCTGCTTCCACCCCTCCTGCCCTGACCCACTGAACTCTGCCCAGATACATGCTGCTCTTTTGATCTTCAGTGTTGATAAGGGGTGAGTTCCATTTCAAACATAAGTTATAACTAAGGGCCGTACGTTGGTGTCCGCACCTGCCAGGGAACTGCTGGGAGAGATGCAAAGAGCCAAGTAATGCGGGAGGACTCTGAACATGAAGCAAAAGACGCAAACCGTGTGACCCCAACCACACTCACCGCCACCAGCAACGCAGACCCACGGCGACCCTGCGCGACAGGGTTCTGAATAGCACGACTCCATTCGATCAGCAAACCCGTTCTCGTTCGTGATTTGGGTTTTGGTCCGCATCCACCTCCCCCCACTCTACCCAGGACCTTCTCCTCTTTTTCTCTCTTTAAAAAAAAAAAAGTTTTGTTAATAAATAATCGCATATCTCATACTTCCATGGTTAAGCTGCATTTACAAATAGTTGTTACATCATCACAATCAGTTCTAGTGCACCCTCCCCTCAACTGCATTTATTATTTGCTCTATAATTCTCCTTACCTTTCCCCTCATCCTTAGTGAGCCACTGAATCAGTGATTGTCTGATTTTCAGGTACAGAGGCAAGTCCCAGGTGCCCAAGAAGATGGAAGGACAACCACACTGGGCATGGCATAGGTGGTGCCTGAGGCAGGCTTAAGAACCTATCGGTGCCACCTAGGAAAGTAAGAGGACCAATCATGAAGCCAGCCCCACACGGAGATGGCACAGGCTCACGGAGCATCTGCTGCAGGGTGTAACTGCCTGAGGTGCTCTGCAAATGGGTGGGCAGAGAGGACCGCTCTCGCTGTTTGCATTGTCGCTCCCTGGGAGAATGGCGCTCGGTTGTGCCCGCTGCCAAGGCTTGAAGAGGGTCACAATAGGAGATCCTAGACCTAGTGGGGGGAACTCAACCTCATAACAAAGCTCCAGGCTTCCTGAAACCACCCACCCCATGCTCAACTTCCCAGCATTAGACAGGTCTGCTCGGTGAACAGTCACACCGGGGAGACCAACCTTGCAGCGTTTGTCCTGGGGCAGGGGGCAGGGGCAGGGCGGGAGGGGAAAGAGGAGGATAGAAACGGGAAGCGGGAGGGAGTGAGGGAGTGCTGTCACATCGTGGGGTCTGCGCTCCGCGTCCCCAGTCAGCACACACAGGGGCCCTCGAATGGGAAAGCAGCTTCTCCATTTCTTTCATCCGGATGCCAGTGAAAGTGTTTGAAAAACTAACAAGCCCTGTAGAGACAGGTATCTGTCACTAACTCCAGACTGTGCCTGAGTGCCCTCCACCCGCACAACTACCCCAATCATGGCGTCTCAACCCAGCCCGAAGCTGAAGCAAGGGATGGCCCACCTGTCTGACCCCACAGTCACCACAGCAAGGACTGGCTCTGCCACCCTGCCCTGATCCCAGGTGATCTGGGATGTAGGGATAAGACCTCACCCTAGACTGGACTTGTCCGGCGATGTGCTAGCTGCTCACCAGAGCTGGTGCTGAGCTCAGCTGAGCGCTTTCTGTCGAGATCCCACGTGGTTATCTGCGGAGCATCAGCTAACTGACACCATCCGTGTCAGACAGGGTTCTCTGAAGAAACAAAACCACAATGCTAATAATTTTATATATTTATATAGATAAAATAAGAAATAAACAGTTAATTAAATTATAAAGCAGTACAAATGGCTCAGTGCAACTCACTCCCGTGAGACAGTTGTGAGACACTGGCAGTCCTTCAAGTCTTGAGGGCCGCCAGGTAGTCCTCTGTAGAGCAGTTCAGGCACAGGCAGCAAACAGCAAAGCAGGTCACCAACAGTCAGCCAGATGATAGGGTCCGACAGTCCCCTGCTCAAGAGATATAAATTCCAATGGTGTGGCAAAGCAGGTCTTGAAGGAACCTCAAATTACAGCGACAGAATCCACAGGTTAGGCGTCCCACAGGTAGTGTAGCTTGCAAATAGAGGCACAGAACAAGCAAGGCAGTTGCACACTGGTCCGACGATCAAAGAGCGAGAGACAAGAGAGATGAGGCTCACCAAGCCACTTCTCTCTCCGCCCTTCAATGAATCCCACGTGTGTTTATTGGCCATGTTGGCACAATAAACGTGAACTATCTCACCATCTCATGCTCTAAACCAGGGGTCCTCAAACTTTTTAAACAGGGCCAGTTCACTGTCCCGCAGACCCCTTAGAGGCCGGACTATAGTTTTAAAAAACTATGAACAAATTCCTATGCACACTGCACATAATCTTATTTTGAAGTAAAAAAACAAATGGGGCAAAAACACCTGGCGGGGCAGTTAAATGTCCTCGGTGGGCCGCATGTGGGCTGGAGGCCGTAGTTTGAGGATGCCTGTTCGAAACCCACAGGAAGGAATGCCAAAATCCAGAGAAAACGATGCACCAAAGGCCTGAGAATACGCTGTGCTCCTATGAGAAGACAAGGCTCAAACCCAGACAGAGTCAAATACAACACAGGGAGAGCCTTACCTTCAGAAGACACGTCCCACCATCTTGAGAGATTCGCTCATTGCCTGAATTCACAGCAAAAAGTCCCACAGGAACAGGCATGAAAGACCAGCCAGAGCTGCGCACTCACTGCGTGCCGGCACCGTGGAAGCCAGGGCCAGGGCCAGCATCCCAACAGACAAAGGCCGTCACTGAGGGCCATCAAGCCAGCGCCGTCTCGCAGCAAGCCACGGGCGTCAAAGACTCAAAGTAGATGGGAGCCCCTTGGTTTCCAACTCTTTCCAAGCAGATCTTGGGTTTTTCCACGAAGGTGCCCGGCTCAACTCCCACGGCCCTCCCGCCAGGTAGTGGTCAGGTACTTAACCATCGGTGCCTCCTAGAGGCCCAGTACAGCGTGAGGAGCAAACGTTCCTTTTAAACGACAGCCCTCCAAATTAAAGTCAATATGCCTGCAATGCCCCTGTGTAGAACAGTGTTGGCGTCGTCCACAGGGCACATCAGCGCGGACTCCCAGAGACCCAGGTACAGCAGACTCCAACACTGCCAGTCTGGTCCCACGACTCCTCACAATCGTCCTTCAACCGTTCACACGTGTTGTGGCCACTGCATCCATCCATCTTGTCCAGGGACTTCCTTTCTCCCTGCCCCTCCACGTAAGCAAGGCTCCTATGCACGTGAAAGGCGGGCACTGAATCAGCAAGGCTGGGGAAGACTCTCCACACCTTTGAAAGATGTGCTGGCGAGGACCAGGTTCTATGAACTGCTGAAGGGCAAACTTGTCTGTCTTGGAAGAAGTCCGGCCAGAATGCTGCTAAGAGCCAAGGATGCCGAGGCTTTGTCCTAGGTACTTTGGGCATCCTAGCAGGAGAGACCAGTCCCCGGAGAAGGAAGGACATCAAGATTGGCCAAGTGGAGGGCCAGTGAAAACAGAAAGGCCCTCCACCAGATGGATGGACACCGTGGCTGCACACGGACGTGGGAACGATGGGAAGACGGTGTGGGACTTACAGACGACTCCTCTGGTTGTGCAGAGGGTCCCTGAGGGTTGAAAGCAACTCAGGGCCACTTGACAAGAGTCACAAAACTCACCTGAATCGGATCGAGGGTGACCGGAGTCAGGAAAGGACACAGAAGAGTCTGGGGTCTGTCTTCAGCAAAGCACGCCAGCGTCCATTTTCTTTCTCTCAGTGTAGTACAGCTGGACACACACATAGTTCAAAGTCATTGTCGGTGCCTTGTTGCAACATCACCAATCATGGTGATGATTGAAGAAATATTGCTGATCAGAGACAGAGCCTGGGGCTTTAGAACGCTTTGTCCGCGTGACATGACACCTCGTGCGATCTGGTAACATGACCAAAGGCTTCGCAACTGTCTTTACAGGCCAAGCGCAGCCTGCTGCCCACCTGGGGCCTGTTCAAGAGGGAGCAAGCCCAGCGGCCCCTTCGGCTGAGGAGGCACAGCCGGAGCCACTGGGCTGGGCTTCTTGAAAGCCAACTGCAGCTCTGATGATTAGCTCCCATGGGAGGACTCTGAAGAGGAGGCTACCCCATGACGAGATACGAATGGTTGTCAGGCGCCATTGTGCGCTCTGGAGTCTGTGAACCGATCAAATGGGGGGGAGGACAAGGTGGTCATCAAATGCATCCACTGGGAGGACACAGCAGAGCTGGGTGGGGTGGGGACACAGAATGAAGGTGGTTTCTCGGGGGTGGGGATGCAGGCAGGGCAGGTTCCAAAGCAACCCAGGGGAGGGCTCTCCGCACCCCACAGTGAGTTGTTCGACAGCTCCCAGAGTGGGGCGAGCCTGGGTTTTCTTCCCGGGATCTCCTTTCAATCTGCTTTTAAAATGCCGTGTGGCCAAGGCATCGCTGTTTGGTCTTATGTGCCACCAGGGGGATGACATAAAAGGGTTCAACACTGCCAGGGCCAGTCGAGGTGTAAACAGAGCCTTTAAAAATGAAGACCGTTTGCCAAGGGAGCAGTGTGGTAGGTGGCCCCTCAGCAAGCATTCCTTGTCCCCCATCCAGGGCCTGACCGGAGATCAAGGAGGGGAGTCAAGAACCGCCTGGCCCGGGCACCTCTCAGCTGTCCCTCTGGCTTCTCCATCCACCCGGGCAAGGACCCGCCTGGGAAACGGGGCAGAGAAGGAGCAGGCGTCACCAGGAGGCCGGTGAAGGCAAAGCAGACTCCTCGTTGGACCAAATGCCTTTGCAGCACGTGTGCCGAGTGCCCCAGCCCTTGCACGATGTACTCACCAGCGTGTCGGTACAGAGTTCCAGAAGCAGCTCCAGGGATCCCAAGATGAAGTGGGTGGGAAGGGACACTGAAGCTGCAGGCCCTCATTGGGGTCTGCACGGCCACATCCTTGTCCCGAGTCTCTCCATGGCCCTGGTTGTCAGTCTGTGGCCGCCACCCAGGCTTCCCTCTCAAATACAGTGCTGGTCGCCCTGGGGGAAATGTTACACGCAGTAGAGAGAGGGAGTGTGAGGAAAGGCACAGACCTGCTTGGGCCAGCGTAGAGGCCACCCTCTCCTGTCTCACTCACCCAACACAGCCAGCCTGTGACTCATGAGAAGTGGTTGGACGTGGTGATAGCTGGTTTTTTTGTGCCAACATGGCTCCCATCGGAACATGTGGGTGGAGTGCAGTCTGTCAATCAGGTCGCAGCTTGATTGGAGGGCCGCTGAGATAAATGCTCGCAGGAGGCCGGACCCCTCGCTCTCTCTTCTTCACCTTCCTGCTGGTAACCGATCAGAGACATACTGGAGACCCGCCAGAGCTCTGGAGATGCTTCCCCTGCCATTGGATCCACAAGACTCTGCACCCACTGGCCTGCAATCTCCCTGCACTCTGCATCACTGCTTGTGCCTGGGTGAGTCTGAGGAGGGACTCATGGACTAGTATCGGACTTAGGAACTTGAACGACACTAGGCTGGGATGTTTTCCTGGTAAACACCTACTTCTCTCTTACACAGATATGAGTGTCACTGGATTTGATTCTCTAGTCAACCCAGCCTCGCACAGACTGGCAAGGTCAAACCCTAACTCTGCACTTCCTGTTTGCCCCCATGCCCAGGCGTCCTCACCCCATCAGCTTCTGCCACCTTGGTTCTGAGCAGACGCGGAGTAGGACCCTTGGGTGCTGTGCAGATAGATGAGAAATCAATAGAAGTGCTAGATATCACCTTTTTCTTTCTCTTTCTATTAGTTGGGATTTAATACATATATCTTTCCAAATTTCAATCTACATGTCAAGTGAAATTATACGAAGGCTACCCAATCAGTTTCCAACCATTCTTCTTCTACGTGGACTCCCTGACATCGTCTGCCTTTTACCACCCCCTCCACCACTCGACTCCCAGCCCCCGAGCCCCTTGCTCTATTTGCCGTCCCTCCAGCTTCATCGATCCCAGGTTTCATACTCCACAGAATGGGAAAGCACATGACACAGCTTCAAGACATCCAGTCCCATTGACATAATGCCTCTGAGATTCACTCTTATGAACAAACAAAACAATACAAACCAACAACACAGAAAATTTGGAAACCAGAGCAGGTCCAGCCCACATCATGGGGGGGTGGGGGGTGGAGGAGAGCATCTACTGACAAAGTTTTAACTGTTCAGGTCTGATTTATTGCATTTTTTTATCATTACTACCTCCCATGCCCTTATTCATGAAAGGTTGCTGACCCAACTGCACTTAGTACAGTTGGGCAGGATGACATCACACCTGGAAACGTATGTGTGAGAGAGAGACTTGTCTCCTTGCACAAACAACCACCAAGCCTCATAATATAGCCATCCCACTCTCCTGCCATCTGCTGCACTGTGGTGGCTCGTGTGTGGCTATGATGCTGGGAGCCCGGGCACTGATATTTCAACACCAAGAGGGACCCCCAAGGTGGGGGTTTCAGCAGAGCTTCTAGACTAACACAGACCAGGAAAGACAAGGCCAGAGGGCCTGGTGATCCATTTCTGAAACCTAGTCAATAGAAATGCCAGGATCGCATCAGATCCTGGTTTGATGCAGAGCGGGAAGATGAAGGCCCTAGTTGGAAGGCACTTGGGACACACAGTGGCCTGAAACCCACCAACAATCATGGAGATGGCACAGAGCCACCCAACGACCTCCTCTGTTGTCAATGGGTGACCATGAGTCAGCCCACCCCAACCAGACGGTGGCCACCAACAACATGTTGAGGCCGAGGCCGAGGATGATGTTGTGAGCTGGCCAGGCCAGGAGCCAGGTCTGCTACTGTCAAGGACACTGTGTGGATGCAGGCAAGCCTCTGTCCAGGTGACCATGTCCCCCAAACCAAATATATAATCAACTCACTGCCGTCAAGTCAATGTTGACTCATAGCAGCCCGGTAGGGGGAGGACAGGGTAGAACTGCTCCTGTGTGATTCCGAGCCTGGGACTCCTAATGGGGGTTGAAAGCCTCATCTTTCTCCCTGGGAACAGCTGGTGGCTTCAAAGCACTGGTCTTTCCGATCACAGTTCAATGCATAACCACTACGCCACCAGGCCAGTTCGATGGTTGGTTGGTTGGTTGGTTGGTTGG
>NW_022107431.1:837754-840592 GCF_000313985.2 Echinops telfairi | reverse complement strand
TGGTTGGTTGGTTGGTTGGTTGGTTGGTTGGATGGCTGGCTGGCTGGCTGGTTGGCTAATTGGTTTGCTGGCTGGTCAGTCAGTTACAATAATACTCCCAGAAGCATTTGGCAAGTGACCCGGGCTAGTAGCTAGGATCACATGGCACCGGAATGTGGCCCCAGAAGGACAAGCAGCAAGGAGGAGGGGTGTGGATTTCATAACATTTCCAGCAGTGGCTTCTGATCTGGGTTTTGAAACATGAGAACGATCCAAGAGGCAAATCCAGGAGGAAAGATACCTGGAACGGGAGGGAGGAGCCACAGCGCGGTGAGAGCTTCCTAGTGGAAGCAGGACATGTGGGTGCAGGTGGAGGAAAGCACAGGGTTAGGGTCCCTGTGGGACAAGACAGGGTGACTGGGATTCAGAATGTGGTGCCTGACTTTGGGGCTCTCACACACAATCCTCACTGTAGAGCTTCGCTGATTCACAGCAGTAAAATGCAAAGTGTGAGTAAGAGCCATTCCCTGAGATTTCATCTTGATATACTTTGGAGTGGCCTCTTGCAAGTTATCTAGCCACCAAGGAGCCAAACACCCCACTTTCATCTTTGAGAAACCCACCCAGAGCTCCCGCTGACTGCTAGAGACGGGAGAAGAGAAGAGTCCAGGTGAGCCCACCTCCGCTGACCTGAGCTCGCACCTCCAGGGCAGGTAGGCCAAGGCCCAGGAGCAAGCCCTCCCATTCAGCATGTCTCTGTGTCTCTCCCTCTGCACATTCTCCCTGTCTCTTCGTCTCTGTGTCTCTCCCTTTCTGTGCATCTCTCCCTCTGTCTCTCCTTCTGTGTCTTCACCCCTCTCCTTCTCTACATGTCCATCTCTTCCTCTCTCACATCCCTCTGGCTCTGGCTCTCGCTGTCTCCCTCTTTCCACCCTTCTGCGTGTATGTGTGTCTTTCTTCCCCCTTCCTCTCTGTGCCTCGGCTTCCGTCTCTGTCATACACATGGACCACATAACCCACTCCCCAAGGTTAAGATTTTTAATTCAACCTAATTCATCAGCCTCTTGGTGAAGGTGGGAATGATGCACTGGGCCCTGTCCTTGATCTGCGTTTTTGCATGAGTATCGCTCAAGAACCCTGGGGCCCCGTGGCTGAAGTCTCACTACAAGACTCCATGTCCCTTCCCCACCAGGGGGCATGGGATGTGGCCCAGAGAGGGGTGCCCTGTGAGCTTGGCTGCCAGTTGGGGCCCAGCTGAAAAGTAACCCCTCTTCACAACAGGCAGACTGGGGATTGGGCCTACAGACTGGGCGCTGGCACAGAGAGAGAGAGAGAGAGAGAGAGTTCACTGGGGACCCCCAGGCTTGCTTCCCGCCCCTGCCCTGCTCTGCCAATAAGACTTGCACAGAAGGGAGACCTTGTTCCCAGTTGCTAAGTAAAGGCCTCATAGAGAGAAAAGCTCCCACTTAATCAAGTCTTAGCTCTCACCTCCTCCCTGTCTCCAGTGTCTGCAGACTAGCCTCAGAGCCAGACCTGCAAATGTGTCACGTGTCTCCAGAGCGAATCTCAAGCCAGGGCCCTCGGCAGGCCCTCCATATAACAGACTGATAGTGCTAATCTGCTCAGGGTGCTTGGTGCCACTCGCACTCCCAGGGCCTCGCTGCACCCACCCTAAGCCAGAGCGCCTTTGGAACTCTCTCTGTGGCGAATGGCTTTACTCTCTGAACTCTCTTCCCCATGATCCCGCCGCTGTGAGGCCACTCCAGCTCAGTGCTGCCAAGTGGCCTGCTCCCGGGGGTCTTCCTGGCCAAACTCACAGACATCCAGCCCATTCTGAATCAGAGTGACCTACAAGACAGGACGGAAGTGCACCTGTAGGGAGTGCAAGACCTGAAATCTTTATGGGAACAGAAAGCCTCATCTTCCTCACCCAGAACAGCTAGTGGTTTCGAACTGCTGGCCTTTGGGAGGAGTGAGCCACTGCGCCCCTGGGCACCAGGACATCTGGTTGTGCAGTGGGTTAGACGCTGGAGAAAGCCCCCCTTGGGAGAAAAAGGAGGCCATCAGCTTCTGTGACGAGTGCAGGCCTGTTTGAAAACAAGACTTTAAGACCCTAGATGCTATTTTGCGTCAAGCAAGCAGCCATCTAAGTGAGGTGTCCAGTAAGTCCACGTGGAAGTAATGATGCTTTTCAATGATGGTCCCATTCTGTTAGATCCCTTTTTTTGGAATGGGCACAAATAGGGACTTCTCCCAGTGGGTTGTCTAGGTAGCTGTCTTCCAAATTTCTGGCATAAATACGAACTTCCAACATTGCACCCAATTATTGTAATATCTCCATATATCAATTCCTGAGACCCGTTGTTCACCAAAGCGTCCAGTGCATCGGGACGTCGTCTTCTGGTGCTTTATCTTCCTGAGTCACCCTTCGAAACTCGTCCAACTCATTTACTTCATCAATTCCTCCATTTGCATCCGATACTCTGTGCCCAAGAGCCGTGGTCAGGGTCTTTCTGATACCCACTGTCGTCTCTTCTCGCTTCTCTCCCCTGTTTCATGTCTGACGTCCTTCATGTCACCCCACACCTCACCTGGGCTTCAGTCGCGAGCATTCGATGCGTCAAGTCCACTCTCGAGATGGTCTCTAAGGGGAGATAAGCTCAAGGTTGTGCTTTGGCTTTACGGACGTGTTTTCATATTCTTCAGCTTCAACTGGAATCTGCATGTGAGGAATTGATGGTCTGTTCCTCACTCAGCCCCTGGCCTTGTTCTGAGTGACGACACCGAGCTTCTCCGTCGAGCTTCTCCACTCCTGTGCATGCGCTCCTGTGCGCTCCTGTGCATGCGCTCCTGTGCATG
>NW_022107431.1:794900-837595 GCF_000313985.2 Echinops telfairi | reverse complement strand
TGCGCTCCTGTGCGCTCCTGTGCATGCGCTCCTGTGCATGTGCTCCTGTGTGCTCCTGTGCGCTCCTGTGCATGCGCTCCTGTGCGCTCCCAGTCTCCATGCCACAGTGTGGAAAAGAGTGTGCCCAATGATTAGGCCATTAGCTTTGCAAACATCTGTTATGTGATCTAGGGTGTGCTTCATCCCCACATCCATATTATCTGGCTCATGATCCTTCTTTGTTTGCAACGTTCATGCTACAATCACCAGTAATTATCAATGCCTATTAATTGTGTGTTTGATCACTATCAGACTTCAGAAGTTACACATCTTATGTAGTATATTACATATGGTAATCAGCTCTACCCCAGGCCAACTGGGCTTAATCATGCATAACTACCAGATTTTTAAGCAAATAACATACATGCTACAAACTGAGCTAACCCTTGCACGTTTCCTTTGGGTGCTGTGAGCATTGTGTGCATGTGCACATTGTTCATGTTGTCACGTTACATGAGGAAGTATGGTACTTCGTGACAACAGTATGGTACTTCGGGCCAAACCACTGGGAACCATCCCCAGGCCAAGTGGACACACAAAACTAACCATTACGAATTTATAAATATTTTTAGCCACACAAAGATATAGCTGACTTGCACTCAACCACAAAATCTAATTCGTAAAAATGCCATGCAACTTAAGTAATTTACTTGACTCGATCTTCGGTGTTTTGCAAAGTTCTGCCATCATAAGTCAGTACAATAGTAAAAAACACAAGGTATAAAATATCTTGCTTCTACATATTAGCATATTTATATTAGTATTTTTTCAGCATGTGATTTCAAAACTTTTTAAACCAAAATTGAGAAGAAGAATAAGCATGACTCGACAGAGACTAGGAGGAGGAGTTCGCAACTCCAACCATAAAGACAACTCAGCCCCTGCTGTGCGCGCGCTTGAGGACACCTCCCCTCCGGGAAGCTCCCTCGGGAGCAGGGAGAAGCCTTCCCTGCAAAGAGCCGCTCCCTATCCAGGCAGCACCTCTGAGAGGCCCTGGCCGCCTCTGCCTCTGGTTCTGAGGCCGAGCAATTGTGTTTCTGTGGGAAATGCACTCTCTCTGCCAGGCACACAGGGTGCTCCCTGCCAGGCACTCTGGTGTCCCACAAACTGCTTCTATTGACCCTGGGTTCTGCTAGAGCATGTGATGAGATGCTAGAAACCCCTCACGTCCCACATCCTTGGGAACCCAACCTGGGACATGTCCACAGACAAATCCACTCCTTCCATCCAGGAGGCAGATCAAACGTAAGGCTTTATAAAAAGCTGTCTGCAGCGTACACAGATGGGCACCTCTACCCGGTTCATTTGATTCATGATAACAATCAAAAGGACATATGCAAGTCCTGAACCCAGTGACAATGATTGTGACCAAGACCCCAAACTAAAGACCTGGCCATCCAGTCAATTACAATGGGTAGACCCGGAGTGGACTGCCCTACTGGGTGTCCAAGGCTACCATCGTTCCAGAAGCAGACTCTTCATCCTTCCCCCTCAGGGGGGCTGGTGGTTTCACACAGCCAACCTGTCAGTTAGCAGCTGCGTGCTTAATGCCTGCAGCCTCCGGGTTCCTTCTGTGGACACGACCTTGTCTGGAAATAGGGTCTCTGAAGAAGGGCATCAGTTGGCAAACATTCTTAAGCAGGCTGGGTTCTAACGGCATCCGAGAGGTGTCCATTTAAAAGAAGATGTGAGACATGGGCACACAGTGGGGAGACTCAATGTGGAGCCCCCCCATCTAGCAGCCAGGGCCATGTGGTGCCAGCAGATGCTGATGAGCCAGACAGAGACCTTTGCCTGGAGCCTTAGAGCGTGCATGGCCCAGCCCGGACATTGATTTGGATGACCAGCCCTCAGACTCTGAGACATATGCTCACATTACAATCACATTTCTCTTGGGGAGCACCACGAGGTGCCGTTGACTCTATGATAACCAGGCTTCAGTTCTTTAAGGGGTTGGAGATGATTGCTTCCAGTGTCCTGGGAGCTAAATGGTGGAAGAGAATTGGAGATGTGTCTTTGCGAGCATCAGTTAAAATGAAAATGAACATGTATCCCACCTGTTGGGAACACATACTGAGTCCTCCACAAAACACTGGGTCTCTTAAACTCCCCAGTCTTCGGCAAGTCTGGGATGAGTGAGGTGGCATGCCCACAGGCATGGGATGGAGTAAAAAGCAGGCTAGAAATAAAACTTAATTTCAAATATATTTCACCATGTTCTTTCTTTTATTAGAGCCACATATTGTCCCCATACCCAGAGTGGTGGTTGGTGCCAATGGCTGGGGGGTTCTGCAGCGTAATCCTGCCTGTCTCAGCTTTCCCACCACTGCCTCAGAGTTCTCCTGCATCTGTCCAGTCAGATCCAACCACTACTTCTCATCTCCCCGGAGTTGTACTGCCATCCAGTCTTTCCTACACACCCATCCTTGTGGATGTGTTTCTTTAAGGAAAGTCTCCTTACTTTGGAAGAGAGTGGTATGTGAGATGCTCTGTGGTTTTCACTCATCGCTGCTCATCCAGCGATCACTGGCTCCCAGTCGCAGACGCTGCGTAAATGTGGTGGTTACTCAGAGCCACTGTGTGACCTCCCACCCACGAGTGCTGGGCCGTCCTGAGCGTTGTTATGTTTCAGCCGCCAGGTCAGCCTGCTGAGGGTCCTCTCTTTCCTGCTCGCCCTTCACTTTACCAAGCAGGATATGCTTCCTCGGGGACTGGCCCCTCCTAAGAGCATGCCCAAAGTACGTGTGACCAAACCCTCACTTCAGACTGAACTTCTTCCAAGACCAATGTGTTCCTTCTTGGCATTCCCTGGTATATTTAGTCGTCTTCGCCAACACCAGAATTCAAATGCACAAATTCTTCCCCGGTCTTCCTTCACATGCATGGAAGTGCCACACCTTGAGTCAGTCCCCAAGGCGGCATCTCAATGCAATGTCTGATTTCTCCAATGTTGTTTCCATGAATGTTGACTATAGAACCCAGTAAGATGAAATTCTTAACAACCTCAATCTTCTCTCCATTGGTTAGGATGTTGTTCATTGGGCCTGTTGTGAGGATTTGGGGTTTCTTTACATTGAAGTGTAATCCATCTTGGAACGTAGTGTAATCTTTCATCCTCATCAGTCAGCGTTTCAGGTCCTCCTTGGCTTCAGCAAGCAGGTCATGTCACCTGTTTATTGCCAGTCGTTCAGGGTCTTCCTCCAACCCTGACAGCACAGGCTTCCTCATACAGGCCAGCGCTGGGATTACTTGCTTAGCACACAGACTGAATAAGTATGGTAAAAGGATTCAGTTCTGACACACAGCTTTCCTGATTTTAACCATTCAGCATCCATTTGTTCTGCTCCGATGACTGACTCTTGGTCTATAATTAAGTGTTTAGCAATTGCCATTTTTCACATAGCAAGTCACATACCAAGGACAATGTTATCCATAAATTGTTATGAAAACTAAAAGTCCTTGCGTAGTCACAAAAACACAGGCAAATATCTTTCCGATGTTCTCTGCTTTTACCCCCAATCCACGTGACACCAACAGTAACCTGTCTCATTCTCTGTTCTTTGCTGAATCTGACTTGAACATACCTCCATCCTGCATCTTTATGTCAACATATAGCATAGATAATTCACTGCCTTTCTGCGTAAAGGAACAAACTTTACTTTCTCAAACAACAAGTATTGAACCATTCAGTGTTTCTGTACGAGTGCATTATGTTGCCATTATGACAAATCAAGGTCATGTCTACAAATCAAGTCTATTTATATCTGTACTGAGATTTCTACACCCTCTCATAGGTCTGCTAGCCCATTATAAACGTGATCCCCAATACATGTGCACACACATGCACACATACACACGCACACGCACGCGCGCGCACACGCACGCACGCACACACACACGAGCACAGAAACACACACACCGGCTGTTTGCTGTTTCCTAGCATCTCTGAATGAATAGCTCAAGGTCATTGTAAAGCATGAAGGACAGCAGGGAGTGATGCGCTGGTCCCCTCAGAGAGCAGCACCTCTCTGGTGGAAAGCCCTGGCCCATTTTCAAGAGGACTCTGTACCTCTGACAGGAAATACAGTGTGTTGCATCAAAATGTGTCTTCTTATCTTCCTGTAAGCAAATGAGCTGCTGTGTTTCAGGAAGCACAGCCTATGTGGACTAACCAATGAATTGTACCCCCGTTACCTGGGTAAGCTGGGAGAATTCTCCTAGCATTTTGGAAACCAGAAGCCACTGCTATAAAAGCTAGTGTTTTGTTCTCATGTGTCTTAACAAGTGCCAAGTTCACCAAAAAGAAAGCGTGTACTTTGTGTAAGTTTTTAAACCAAAGGACAAAGGCTAGGACCAAGTCTTCGGATTGACCCATTTGGGGAATTCATATCGCTACTGGGCCCAGGCTCATGGTTCTAATTGTAATTAGATGTGATATATTTTCTGAGTTTCTTTGAGTTGGGGAGGAGAGAGGAGAGGGAGATTGTGCACTGCCCACGGTCCAGAAGGGCGAGTGTGCCCAGGGCAGAGCTGGAGAAGCTTCTGAAGACCATGGAGTTCTATCGCCAGAGGACGGTCCTGATGATACAGAGCAAATCAGCTGAACACACAACTCCAGATAGCAGCCCGCGGAGCGTCTGAAAGCGCACCGGCGCGGGCTAGGAGAGGAGTAAGAAGTGCTGGAGAAGAGTTGAGATGATGAAGTGTGCTGGCCTGGAAGTCAGACTTGGCATTGTTAGGTTCAGAGTCTGTTTTTAATTTGTTCTGTGATTTGGGGAACAAACTCAACCTCCAGAGTCTCAGCTCCCTCGTCTAACTCGCAGAGGCCAGTGCTCGGCCTCTCTCAGCTCTCCTCAGGCCCACAGCCTCTACCAAAGACACCATTTACGGGGTTCTCAAAACTAAGGAGGAGAGGGAGTTGCTGAGAGCAAGTGGGACCTGGAGCAGGGGGTCCTGACCCTCGTGGAGTGAGCTGGCTCTCCTCTGTTCCAAAACTAAAGTCATATCTTCAAAACTCATGAGCTTTTCTGAAACCCAGAGAGGGGAATGAGCCTGCATGTTTGGTATGTTTTACATTTTGAAAGAAAGAATGTGAGACCAGAAGAAAGGGTGTAAGAGCCTCCCTCCCCCCAGAATTCAAGATTCCAAACGCGCGAACCTCCCAACACAAACACGTGAGTCTGGACGATGCAAGGCATGCTCTTCCACTGCAGAGCACCCGCATCCTGTCCCGCCCCCCACCTCACCCGCCCCGGGGCAAGGAGAACCAAGCACCAAGTGCTCATCGCAGAGCTAGGCTGGGGTTCTAACTTCCATACTTATGCGCTCAAACCACAGTCCACAAGGACTTGGCCGTAAATCTCGAACACTTCCACTTGAATATCGTGAATATCTACCAACAACTAATCTTGAATATCTACCAACAGCTTCAGAGGTGCATCAGATAGGCTCATCAATAGGCTTATTCTGAACCCAATATGTGTGTCTCTTCCCATCAGCTGTGGCTTAGGGGCAGGCAGGCAGGCAGGTGGTTTATCAGCCAGGAGCCAGTTCTAGGATCCAGGTGTGAAGTTCCCAGGTACACTGGGATAGATAGTAACTGAAAATACAGGGAATCCAGGGCGGATGAGCCCTACAGGACCAGTGGTGTTAGTGGCGAAACAGGGAGGGTAGAGGGAGAGTGGGTAGGAAGGAGGGAACCGATTACAAGGATCTACATGTGACCTCCTCCCTGGGGGACGGACAACAGAAAAGTGGGTGAGGGGAGACGTCGGACAGGGCAAGATATGACAAAATAACAATTTATAAACCATCAAGGGCTCATGAGGGAGTGGGGAGCAGGAAGGGAGGGGAAAAATGAGGACCTGATGTCGGGGGTTTAAGTGGAGAGAAAATGTTTTGAGAATGAAGTACAAATGCACTTTACAAAAAAAAAAAAAGCGCCAGGCATGAATACAGTGTTAGAACGTCATTTTACCTCACGGGGAAGCCTTGAAAGCTGCTCTTTTGTTATTATCCATTTGAATTGTTGATTTTTTTTAAAACAGTTTTATTGGAACATAATCCACATGTCATTTGATTAAATGTTACAGTCATTACCATAATCAACTTTAGAATATTTCCATAGTTTTGGAATTAAATTGTCTTCATTTTAGTTTATATTCTCTTTAATGTGGTTTTATATATATATATATATCAACATATATCCGTGTGTGTGTATATATATATGTGTGTGTGTGTGTGTGTGTGTGTGTGTGTGTGTGTATATAACTAATGGCCTTCCTTTTAAGCATGCTTCACAAGCAACAATCCAATGACCTTTTATTCACCATGTTGCTCAACATCACCATTATTTATTTCCAAACAGTCCCGTCACCCTTCATAGAAGCTCGGGCCCCTAAGTAGTAACTACTTGTAAACATTGATCTCTACATACTTGCTTATGCTAGATATTCCATATACATGGAACCATACCATTTCTCCTCAATCTTTTCCTTTTAAACAATGATATGTTTCTTTCCTTCAGGAATATGGTATGATAAAGGGAAGAAACAATTCATCTAAAAGCAATCCTACAGATGTTTTATCCAAAGTTTTAAAGTAGCCATTTCAGAAACATGAACATACCTGTTCATAGGATGTGTCTTACATTCGTTCTGACAGAGTACCTACTGTGCTGAATGATGAGTTTTCAAACAACTGGGAGAAGATGCACCCAGTGAGGGTGCCTCTGGAGAGGCCGGGATGGGTGACCTTGATAAGTGCTTACGGACAACCTTTAGATGTGGTGCCGGATAACCTTGAGATGCTGTGAGTGGGACACAGGCGGGGGTTCGTTTGAGATGGATTGAGTCAAGTTTTCCCACTGAGGCTCCGTGGAGGCCTGGACCCCAACAGCCAAGCCACTCTGGAATCCGGACCACAGAACACACCTGCCAGGTGTGGCTGAGGTCAGTGATCTAAAATGGAACAGGACTGAAATGAGAACAGATGTTTGCTCTTGTGTGTCTTCAGAAACGGAGACGCGCAACTGGCCAGCAGCCTGACATCTGAGCCCGAGGTGGACCAGTGGAGCCACAGAGAGCAGGGACGTGTGCAGGGCATGAAGGCCCAGTGAAAGAAACCGTCAATCTATTTAGAAAGGCTCACACCTGCCAGCCACTTGGTAAGTCGGAAGAGAAAGCCTCCTCTTTGAAAGAGTTTTATCGCCAAGGCGGGAGGCACTCCGCTGAGGGAGCCTCAGGAGGCCCGTCAGCCAGGAACAAATATTTGGCAACTGATTTTCCTGCATGCTCATTGAAACCGGTTTGAGGAAAGACCTAACTGTGGAATATTCCAGAATTTATCATGGAAGATATTCTTTTTTTTAATCGTTTTATTAGGGGCTCATAAAACTCTTATCACAATCCATACATACATCAATTGTATAAAGCACATCTGTACATTCATTGCCCTCATCATTCTCAAAACATTTGCTCTCCATCTAAGCCCCTGGCCTCAGCTCCTCATTTTTCCCCTCCCTCCCACGCTCCCCACTCCCTCATGAACCCTTGATAATTTATAGATTATTATTTTGTCATATCTTGCACTGTCCGATGTCTCCCTTCACCCACTTTTCTGTTGTCTGTCCCCCAGGGAGGAGGTTATATGTAGATCCTTGTAATCGGTTCCCCCTTTCCAACCTACCCCCCTTCCATCCTCCTAGTATCACCACTCACACCACTGGTCCTGAAGGGATCATCTGCCCTGGGTTCCCTGTGTTTCCAGTTCCTATCTGTACCAGTGCACATCCTCTGGTCTAGCCAGATTTGTAAGGTAGAACTGGGATCATGATAGTGGGGTGAAGGCGTGGAAGATATTCTTATCAAACACTTTCTGCCTCTCTTTTTCCTCAGTTTTCTCTGGGAAAGGCCTCCAAGCTGCTTTCCAAGATCAAGTTCCGCCCCCTCCCAAAACCTTTCCTGAAGGGCCCAGAGGTCTGAGATGCCGCCATGTTCCCACTCTTCCCCACACTTATTTGCAGGCCAGCCTTCAGCATGCTTGTGACTATGAAGTTTCATTTTGATTTGGCTGGGCCAGGATTCTCCCGGGCTGTGGTCCACTCCACGATGGGATCTTCTGAGAAGCCGACAGGCAGTAGTGGGAAGAATCCCGTAGGTAGGATACCAGTGTTTTAATCTGGTCACAGCCTGATACCATGGACGGAGGTTCCAGTCAGGGTGGGTGTGGCTTCTTCTTAGTATTGACTGAAAGTGTCTTCCTCTACTGCTGGGGCTGGATCCTGAATCTGCTTTATGGACCTCCTGTTATATGGCCAGATTCAGGATCCACAGAGGGGCTCTGCATCCGCCAGTCTGTGGTCTTCCCGCTTCATCTGTCTGCTCCCGTCCACCAGTCCCCGTGGCTATCAGAGTCAGGAGAAGGCTTCACCTTACATCTGACTCATGGGCCTGAACTTTACCACACTTAGAAAGCCAAAAAGAAAGAGCATTCTCTGAATATATTAAACTTAACGAACTAAGGAAAAAGCCAAGCCTCGATTTACAACATTGAAAGGTTTTATGGGAAAGTATTAAACGCTACCGTACAAGGATATAGAGTCCTCAGACCCAAAGGAAGCAGTCGACATTCCATCATTTCAAGAGATCGTGTCTGAGCAAGAGCCAGTGGGACTGAAGGAAGGAGTTCAAACTGCCCTGAAAGCATCGGCCAAACACAAGGCTCCCAGAACGGACGGAATAGCGATGCAAGTGTGTCACCAGCTGATGAAGCACTGGAAGCACTCACTTGCCTATTCCAGGAAATTTAGAAAACAGCTATTTGTCGGACTGGAAGCGCTCCATCTTCATACCCATTCCAAATGAAAGGTTACCCAACAGATTGCACAAATTAGAAAACAACATCAATGATATCACATGCAAATAAAATCTTGCTGAATATCATCCAACAACGATTGCAGCAGTACATCGACAGGGAGCTGCTCGAGATCCAGGCTGGATCCAGAAAAGGACATGGAACAAGGGCTAGCCTTGCTGTCAGCACATGCATTCTGACTGAAAGCAGAGAATACCAGCAAGAGGCCTGTGTCTCTTTGAGCGTGCCAAGACACTGGGCTGCGTGGATCACAGCAAACCATGGCAGCCTCGAGAAGAAGGGGAGCCCAGAGCAGCTCCTCGTGCTCCTGCAGAACCTGATCATGGATCAAGGGGCAGCTGTGCAAACAGGATGAGGGAATCATCTGTGTGGTTTTAAGTCAGGAAAGCTGGTATCCTCTCACCATACTTAGCCAATGTGAATGCTGAAAAAATCATCAGAAAAGCTGGACTATATGAAGAAGAATTTGGCATTAGAACTGGAAGAAGGCTTATTAAGAACCTTCAATATCGAAATGGCACAAACTCACTGGCTGAAAGTCAGAAGGACCTGAAGCACTTGCTGATGACGGTCAAGGCTTGCAGCCTTCGTGTGGATGACGACGCAATGTGAAAAGAAGCAGACAAAAAGTCTCACAACTGCAGCGATAAGTAACAGCATGATTGAGGGATACATGTAGGTCTCTGGTGAGGACCGGAGGAAATGATTGCATCCTGGAAGCAGCTCAGGAAGAAGTCCGTCTGGCTCCTTTCCTGATCAGCCGGCACGAGCACTCTCTGCCATGCAACGGACCCTGCTGACCTGGCGGGCTGGATCCCAAAACGCTGACTGGCCTGAGCTGCTCCGCTTCCCAGTCAGAAATGCCAGTCTCCACTCTCCTCCGCTCCCTCCCAGGTCTCACCCTCATGTAAAACGCCAAACCCTCTATTCCTGCAGCTTCCCCGGGTGACACAGCTCCCCACCTCCAAGTCCTCCACCCCTAAAGCCCACCCAAGTGAACCCTGTAGGTACGACTCTCACCTCACTCCCCCACAACCTGCAACCACCCTCCCCTATTCCACTTCAGTCTCTTCCATTGATCCCAACTCATGGTGGTCCCGTGGACAGAGCAGAACTGATCCGTCCTTCACAGGCACCTCTGGCGAGTGCCAACCACCCAGCCCTTGGTCAGCAGTCAGGCACTGACCATCTGCCCCACGCCAGCTGTTGTTCTTGTTTTTGTTAAGGGCCATCACATGAACCCACAGCCATCCTGTGCTCAGCAGAAATAAACACTGCCCAGGCCCGCACATCCTCACCCAGACACAGCTGTCAGCGCTGAAGCCCAGGATCGCAACTGCTGCGACAAGCCGCCTTCTCAAAAATCTCCCTCCATTGTGCTGCCGCTCTACTTTACCAAGCACGAAGCCTCTTCTGAGCCAAAAACAGCCCTCACTATTATTTCCGGGAGAAAAACACCTGGAGCGATGATCGCAAATATGCTGCTTCCGATGCTCCGGAGATCTTTGTCCATGTCAAGAGCACGTTCCACTAGGATGACCACTCCTATTCTCAGATGGGCACGCTCCTAATCTGAGGGTGAACTTGTGTGGTACCTTATAAAATAAAACAAATATTACACGGCACATTTAAAATATTTTTTCATAGTCCCTGTTTCTAAACATCTTACTTGAAAAAAAATCATCAACATATTCCATCTTTCTATTTTTACTGTTTCACTTGGTTTCAGAAAACCTATCCAGAGGGCTGGGCTCTCTACTGACTGTGACTGTGTGTTTTGGATCAATGCAGCAAACACTTGGGCACCTCCTACTCACAGGCTGCGTCCTGCACAGGGAGACCCTGGGGCACGCAGGGAACCACCGCTGCCCTTGAGGGCTGAGAGCAAAGGCAGAGGAAGCCCTGCACGGCAGTGGGCTCCGGGAGGTGGTAGAGCTAGTTCCCAAGTTCAAGCAGGACGCCCCAGAGCGCAGACCCTCCTCTGCGCTGTCTGTCCCGAGGAGAGAGGGTGTCCAGACAGCAGGAAGCCCGGCAGCACCTTCCAGGTGATAAAGGAAGGTTTAGCTCTTCTTGAAAAGCGCCGGCAAAGAATGTTCCACTCACGGAGCTATCAAGAACAACGGACTTTTTAAGAGACTTTCATTTTCATCTTCAGCGCACGCTCACAGATAAGCATCCATCTGAGGAAGTGCCTGTGCGTGAGCCCTCGGGTTCAGGACAACCACTGCATTCTGTCTGGGGTTGTGATGGGTCCAGCTGGGCCGCTGGCCTCTCCTCTGCACTCAGCGACTGGCCGGCTCCACCTGCAAGGCCCACTGGACTAGAACATGCATGCGGGCTGGTCTCAGTCGCTTCCTCAGCATCTGTACTGGGGACTGTCAGCGTAGGAAAACAGCCGTGCCCCTTCCTGGGCCATCTTCACGACCCCTGGCTCTTTGAGTCTGAGAGTGTGGTCAGATTACAAGTTATTTAAATAGCCCTCTAACTCATGTATGCTAGCTCATTTTTAATGGGCGCTCATCTACGAAAACATTTTCAAACAAAAGTAGGATAGCATGCCTGTAGTTATGTGCTTGCCAACAAATACACTGACTGGCTTAGCAACATTGACCAACTATGAAGTTTGTACATCAAACGTTAGGTGGTGAGTAGAGCTGGACTAAGTCATTGATTTTATCAGATGCCTCTCGGATGACCAAAACAATCACATTTTTGTCTTCATTTCTCTAACTGGGGTTTTCAGATAAATTGTTCATTTTTTATTGGCTGTTTACCATTGTCTTTATTAGAACACTCATCTTTCTTTACTGATTTGTACGACCTCTATCTAAACAGTACATCCTGCAAACACCAAGCTTATCAGTGTTCCCAGATCCCTATCTCTGCCTCTACCTCACTGCCTGAACAAGAAATATCCCAGGCAGAAAACAGGGCAAATGTGGAGCTCACTTGACCTGCAGCCCTCAAGTCCTGGAGGATACTATTCTCGTGTATTTTCCTTGTTTTGTAGTTTAAAAGCAAGCAGCAGGTGGGGTGGGCCACACACTTCCGGCTTTAGACACTTCCAACTTCAGCATTTAAAGAACTCAGAAGTTATCACCTTGTCTGCACCACACACACCCAAAAAAGCTGAAAAGCTGAAAATCAACCATTTTTCTTAACTCATCTGAGCACTGGGAATGCTAGAGTCAGTAGACAAAACACAGCCCACCTTAGTGAGTACCAACTGGCGTCCTGAACAATTGTCAACAGCCATCCAAGATGTACCACGGCTCTCCCCGTCCAGAGAAAAGAAGAGTGAAGGAGAGCAGAGTCAAAAAGAACTGGCTAACCCAAAGGATCGATGGACCCCATCCTCCAGCACCCTGGGATCAGAACCAGATGTGTCTGCCTCCCACCACTGCCCACCCTGAGAGGGATTACAGTAGGAGGTCCCGGATACAATGGGAGGAAAATAAGCAACACAACTCGAAACCAGAAAAGAAGGGAAAATCTGATAGACAAATTGTGGTAGTTACATAATCTGTTGTCCATTTGAGACTATTAAGAGTGAAGGGGTGGAATTCAGCCTGTCAATCAGGTCGCAGCTTGATGACCTCATTTGGAAGCGCTAAGGAGATAAATAGCTCGCTGGAGGTGGGACACACCCCTACTCCCTGTGAGACATTCCTGCTGACAAGACACATGGAGCTACGCTAGAGTCCTGGAGCTGGAGGAGTCACGTGGAGATGCCTACCAGCACTGAGATGCTTCCACTGCCATTGGATCCACAAGACTTTCCACCCACAGGCCTGTGATCTTCCTGCATTCGGTGTTATTGCATGTGTTGTGTGAATCTCCAGAGGAATTCATGGGCAAGTATCAGATTTACGGGCTAATATTGATCTCATGGACTTAAGCTGGACTGGGCTGGGATGTTTTATTGATGCATAATTGCTTTTTGATATAAAGCTCCCTCTTACACACATATGAGTGCCTCTGGATTTGTTCCTCTGGTCAACCCAGATTGACACAGCAATCATAGGTCTATGGCATTTAGTCATCCTAAAGTCTGGATTAACTTAATCCCCGTGATGAAATTTCATCTAAACAACGCTGTTGTGGTTGGATGCCATCAAACTGGTTTAGATCGATAGCTGCCCTGCCCTGCCCTGTGCAACAGAACCACCCACTGCGTGCCCCTGTGCCTCCTCTCAGCTGGGGTATGTCCAGCCCTGCGGCATCCACTGTCCTTCCTTCCTCCTGAAGGCCGTCCTCTCTATTACTTCCCTTCTGCTTTCCGTGCTGTCCTTCTCCAGGGCCTGGTCTCTAGTGATCAAGTCTCTCCATGCTCACTGGGCTGCACTTGGAGCGCTCTGGCTGACCTTCTTCCAGGACAGATCTAAAGCAGCAGTCTCTGCTACTCTCAATATTCTCACCAGCGTCATCCCGGAAGTGCATCAATTCCTTGTCAGTCTTCCATATTCGACCCCACTCACACATGCATGTGAGGCCATGGGAAGACCGTGGCTTGAGTCAGGTGCACCTTACTCCTCAAAGTGCCACCGTGCTTTTCAACATTTCAAAGAGGTCTTGTGCCCCAGACTTGCCCAATGCAATGTGCCGTTGGGTCTCTTGACTGCTGAGCGTTGACTGTGGATCCAAGCGAAGTGAAATCTGTGACAACTTCCCTCTTTTCCACGTATCATAACATTGCCTGGTGGCCCAATTGGGAGGATTTGGGTTTTCTTGACTTTGACTTGTAATCCTTGACCTTCATCAGCAAGTGCTGCAAGTTCTCCTCACTTTCAGCAAGCAAGGTTGTGGCATCTGGATATCAAAGGTTGTGAATAAGTCTTTCAAGTTCTTCTTCACATAGTCCATCTTCACAGTTTATTTGTTCAGCTTAAAGGTTGACTAAATGTAGTAAAAGAATACAAAGCTGAAACACACATTTCCTGATTTTAAATCATGCAGGAGTCTCTTTTTCTGTTCTTACAACGACCTGTTGTTCTGTGTACAAGTTCTGAATGAGCATAATGAAGTGCTGTGTAATTCCCATTCCTCTCAAAGCAATCCATAGTTTATTAGGATCCAAAGTCCAATGTCTTGGCATAGTCAACAAAACACAAGTAAACATCTTGCTGATGTTCTCTGCTTTCAGCCAAGACCCTTCTGATGTCAGTAATGATCGCCCTCATGCCACTTACTTTCCTGAATCTGGCCTGAATTTCTGGCAGCTCCCTATCAATGTACTGCTGCAATCGTTGTTGGATGATGCCCAGCAGAAACTTAGTTGCATGTGGTATCAGCGATATTGTTCAAAACTTCTGCATTCTGCGGGTCACCTTTCTTTGGGATGGGCATAAATATGGATCTCTTCCAGTAACTTCTTCAGGTATCTATTTTCCAAATTTCTTCGCACAGATAAGTGAGCGCATCGAGTGCTTCCTCAGCTTCTAGAAACATTTTGATGGGTATTCCATCAGTTTCTGGAGCCTTGTCTTTTACTAATGCCGTCAGTACATCGTGAGCTTCTTCAATACCATTTGTTGCTTTTTTTTTCTTCATTTTTTTCACAGTAGACAATTTATAGACAAATTTCAAATATGGTGAACGGCATATTTGACTATCTCATCAGAAAGTTCACAGACTCAAGGAAACCAGGTGTGTGTTTTTGTTGCTACCACATGCCATGGGGGGTGGCTCACAGCCACAGAGACTGCCATCTACCCATGCACCAAACACTAGCCAGTTCTGCACGTGCGTCAAGGTTGTTCCTAAGCTGGAGCTATCATTGCAGTGCGTTATGTAGACAGAACATGGCTTTAGCTGTTACAAGTACACAAGATTACCGTATACCGTGGACCAAACAAAGAAAAATTGTCTGACGAAGTGGCAAGCCCGTTGCCTCATGGCCCAGGTCACCTCATTCTTTAACCCCCGTCAGTGGCAGGAACTAGCGTGCTAGGTGATGAATGGACACCTTGTTCCAGAGCTGAGCACCTAACTGCAGGCAACAACCAACCTCCTGACATGCTTGTCAGTAAGATTCCTTTAAAAAAAAGTGAAAACAAAACCGTTTTATTGACTTATTCTTCACATATCATACCAATTCGTAATCCAATGGCTTGAGTATATTTAGAGTGATGAGATCTTCGCCACAATCAATTATAGAACATCTTCTTAATTTTCTCACTCCTTGTTATTAATTCTCCTCCTCCCTTCTCCCTACCCAGCCTCCCCTGTCATGACTCTCTTAGAATTAATTAATCTAAGTACTGTCGCTATAGATTTACCTGTACTAGGTTTCATATACAGGAAAAACATCCCCCCAAACTCCAACTATAATAAATTAAATCCCTCCGTCCAAGAGAAAGCAGAAAACAATAAAAACAAGAATAAATTAAGAATGGGTCAAAGGGAAAACAAATAGTAAGATGTTAATTTTTGAGTCTACTTTTTAAGTACTTTATTGGCCTATACTTCAAATATCACACAAGTTCATCTTTCAATCATATTACGAAGATTTGTGCAATCATGGCCAGCATCAGTTTCAGGATATTTTCTTCTCCTACTCATTGTTGTTAGCTCTCTGTTCCACCCTCACCCTCCTCCCCTGCCCTTATCCAGTTATCTCTACAGATCTAACTATCATGGCTTTTATATACAGGAAATCATACAAAGCAAAACACAATCATGCAAAACAAACAAACATTAACAACAATACGGACTAAGTAAAACAGAAAAACTCCAATCAAAGAGAAATAAGAAAATATTAAAAACCGAAACAGCTTTAAAATGGGTCAAAAGGGAGGTCAGATGATAGGGTATTAGCTTTTAGCCTAATTCTATCTGTTCTTAGCACATGGCCCTGCTTGACGCTCAGACTCATGAAGAGATCACTGAAAATACGGATGCTGCAGCAAAGTGTGGTGAAGCACCAGATGGTGCTCAACTATCAAAATAATAGTCTGGGGTCTTAACGACCTTAAAGGTATTCCAACAAAGAGCCATCTAAATGGCATCAGATAAGTCCACTTGCAAGAAGCACACCAGCCTATGTGATCCAAGGATTATAAAAATATATATTCCACACTGTGGTAGTTACATAATCTGTGTCAACTCGAACATATTAAGAGTGAAGGGGTGGAGTCTAGCCTGTCAATCAGCTCACAGCCTGATGCCTCCTTGTGGGTGTGGCCTTCTCATGAGGATTCTGGGAACTCTCTTCCTCCCTGGAGGCAGGATGCACTCTCTCTCTGCTACACATTCCTGTTGACAAGCCACATGCAACCACACTGATGGCAGTCCGAGCCCTGGAGATGCTTCCACACCACTGGATCCACAAGACTTTTCACCCACTGGCCTGTGATCTTCCAGCATTCCACATCATTTCATGTGCTACAAAGGTCAAAAGAGGAATTTATGGGCCAGTGTTGGACTTATGGGCTGATATTGGACATATGGACTTGATCTGGACTGGGATGCTTCCACAATACACAATTGCTCTTTAATATAAAGTTCGTGCTTACACATATATGAGCATCACTGGATTTATTTCTCTAGTCAACCCGGATTAACACACACACACACACATATAAAGGAGAGAATGGAATCAGAGTTTAAAATGTGAGTACTTGGTTTGCAGAAGACTGTGGATAGCAGTAAAAGCCCCAAATCCACATGAAGAGTTTTCATATGGATAAGTCTCCCATGAATCCCCTTTGACTACAGTCAAGGGATGTGAATAGCCTTGTTATCATACAAAGATGTAAACTTTTACCCTAACTATATATGTATTAGTTCACATTCTGATGTTCTCTGTCTGTGGGCAAGGCTTTCCACATTCATGGTCAATGGTCTGAGGGACTTCAATGGAAGCTTCATCCCTGTGGGGACTCTGCAAATGGATTTGGGGCTTCACACTGTTCCACAGGCTTCTGTAAACCCAGTACTCAGAATTTAAGCTAGAATACATGTCCCTTCTCTGACCGTGGGTTTTATTATTTACAATCCTTGGCTCACACAGACGGATGTGCTTCTTCGGTGTGGGCTTAGCTGACTCCTTACTTTGACAGCTGCTTGTCTTAAGGCAAGCTGTTATGACCCCAGACACAATTCTTTCTGATAGTTATCAGTAATATTCTTCCCACACTGGTGGAGAGGAAAATGTTTTAGAGAAGCTAAAAATGTCTCCCAAGATGGTGCTGTTAGTCACTGGGGTTGCTAGGGTTTGAACTCAGGAGCAAGGACTCTACCCACACACTCTGAATTCATTGTGAAGCACTGCCTGCATCAGACACACTAAAAGGCACACGGTGAAGAATTGGTGACTTAATTCACAAAGTCCCAGGGCAAGAAATGCTGGCTCAAATTGGAGAGCCCCGTTTCTCCTTTTCAGAAGGTTCTTTTCTAACTGGTGGAGCTGACAGGGGAGTCACTTGGCGCTGGTTGTCTCAGACCACACAGAATCACATGAGTGACCTTACAGAGGAAAGCTAATGGGGAGTGGAGTAAAATTGCCCCTGTGGATGGGTTTTATGTGCACGGCTTTCCCTCCCTCCTCCGATTTCCAGCACTTGGCAATGTGCAGCGTTACCAGTCTCCTCCTCAGACTCGGGCTGGAAGGGAGACATTCCTTGCTGAACTGTGGCCTGGAAAAATCTGGTCTCCTATGACTGTTCCATGTGGTTAGCTGCCGCTCTGCCCACTCCCAAACGGAGACGGCCGGGACACCTCCCTTGGTGGCTTTAAAGGTTTTATAATGTGGAAACTATTTCACGTCCTCGGGGCGCGTGCTGGAGAGTAGGAAAGGCACTGTCGTTCTTGGGGAGCTGCACAAGCCCCTCGGTGTCTCCTGCACGCCTCCTGCACCTGCCTGAGGTCACAGGGCTTCAGGCTCACATTTGCTGGGAGAGCGCAAGTGCGTTTGCTTGTCTGCATTTTGCATTGCATGCCCCCTTCAACTGTACTACCACGTTACCTCTCAACGCAATTTAGGGCCATCCTCAAAATGCTATTTTCTTTGGAAAGAAGGAACAAATAGGAAATCAAAACCCAACTCACTGCCACCGGGTCGGTTCTGACCCACAGCACCCTGTCAGACAGGGTGGAACTGAGTTTCCAAGACTGTAACTCTGTTGGGGAGCAGACAGCCTCATCTTTTTCCCAGGGAGCAGCTGGTGGTTTCGAACTGCTGACCTTGCAATTAGCAGCCCAACTCGTAACCACTGCACCACCAGATCAAGAAGAGGATGTTTTCTCAACCCACTGAGAAACAGAAGGAGAACAAAGAAAGAGCACAAAACCAGAACCAGGCATCAGAACTGGCCCTGTGGAGGCTTTTGAGTGCCAGGAAATTGCATCTGCAAGCGCGGTTACCAGTGGAGAGAAGCCCAAGACTCTTACAGCCAGGGCTTCTGGGTGTTGCCAGGGTTCAGTTTTGCTGTAAGTAGTGCAATAACACATCTTAGAATTGTCAATAAAACGGGGGTCCCAGAGCCTGGCTAATGACCTATTAAAATTCAAGCTTGAGGTGCAGTTTTCGACCATTCGCATTTGCTCCCAACTCAAATAAGCCTGGCTCACATTCCTGAAACTTCCTTGAGAGTCTTCCTCCCGAGATGTGACATTTTAAGTTGCTGGTTTTCCTCGCGGTCATTCAAGGCACAACTGTTTTCTCTGGGTTCCCTCGCTGGCAGACCTGACACAAGCTGTGCAGTGCAAAGACTAGACGTGAAAGAGAGTAAAGGGAATGATCTGGGCTTTGTTCATTCTGATTGTTGTCTCTGCGGAATTGTCGGACGTGCTTCATAGCGGCGGCTTGGCCAAGCTCCCCTCTACAGACGCGGGCTGAAAGTAGCTGAGCCCTGACATCCAGGGAGCAGCTTCGACACCGGCAGGTCTGTTCTGCGGAAGGTGTGAGCTCCGGGGAAGCAAAAGCAGTGAGGAACTGCAAACTGATGTCCACGCCAACAACGGCATGCCGTACTGTGTCAGCAGGACTTGTTTCTGGCCTGACAGCACTTTCTGCATGAGGCGAGGGGATGGAAGTCCATGGACAGACATCTGATGCCGGGACCCTGCTGGCCACAGTATGTGGACCCAAAGGTTGGTGTCGGGCCTGAACTGGCCAGACTGGAGCCTCCCCCGACTCAAAACCAATGGCTAATGTTTTGGGTCTCTTAGGGTTCTGTTGGGCATACTGGTGGCACCTGGGTTAAATGCTGGCCTGGTGACCAGAACCCACCAGCCGCTGTGCAGGGGAAGAGAGGGTGTCTGCTCCCATGACGATTGTTGGTGTTAGGTGTCACCGAGTCAGGAGTCCGTGCCAACCCACAGAGGCCCCAAGCACTCCAGACAGAACACTGCCCACTCCTGCGTGGTCCTCACAACTGACCCCTGCTTGAGCCCATTGCCACAGCCTCAGTGCCCATCCATCTCCTAGAGGGTCTTCTCCTCCTCCGCTGCCCCCATCTTCCCAAGCATGATGTGTTTCTCCAGGGACATGTCTCTCCTGACAGCATGTTCAAAGTATGTGAGATGCAGCTTCACCATCCTTGCCTCTAAGGCAGCAGTTCTCAACCTTCCTAATGCCATGACCCTTGAATATACTTCCTCATGTTGTGGTGACGTCCAACCATAAAATTATTTTCGTTGCTACTTCATAACTGTCATTTTGCTACTGTTATGAATCATCATGTAGATACCTGATATGGAGGGTGTATTTTCATTGTTACAAATTGAACATAATTAAGCTATAGTGATTAATCACAAAAACAATATGTAATTATATATTGTGAAATATTTATTTCTAATTACAAATGAATGAAATTTTGTCTTAAAACATGATGTAGCATGGGTAGCAGTCTTAATATAACAACAGTAAACTACATTGCTACATTTTGCGACAGTATGCATAAAAAGCCAACATCAGTGTGAAGGTTTAGATAGCTTCATTCTCACCAGATCATAAATTCTCGCGGCGGTCTTTGCAAGAGCACAAAGAAGATCATCTTTCACAACAAGTCTACTTCTATATTTACTCTTGATATCAAGCTGGAAAACCCTGTTTCACAAAGATAATTTGTTGGAAGTCGAAGAAGAAGGCGCAACACAGTCTCAGACAGAACAGGATATCAAACACTTGATGCAGAATTCTGTAACTGTCATTATAGAGAAATCAGATCTCACTGCATCGCTGTTAATAAGTTCAGTGAACTCCTCTTGGGCTGTCTCAGGAACATCTTCGACCTTGACTGGGAATGGGCTCCTGGCAAGGGCAAATGGGTGTCAGGTAGATTTGGAAAGTACGAGGAAATGTCATCTGAAATAAAGTGCAAATGTTCTTTTACAGAAATTAATATCGTGATCCTTTCGTCTGGTACAAGGTCATGTTCCTCAAAGAAAGTAGATAAAGGTAGGCAACATATAAATTTTATTTTCATCCAATTCTAGGGTGCTTTTTTTGTTTGTTTGTTTGTTTGTTTTTTGCCAAAGCTTAAGTTTCATTTGGAATGATCAGATATTTTCAGACAAATCAAGGCATGTTGCATTTGGTCCTTGCAGTGATAAATATAACTTATTCAAGATGGCAACCAAGTAGGCTATTTTCTGCAGTTCACTTTTATTGCTGGAAAGTGCTTCAAACTGCACTCTTGCTTTCTGATTAAAAAACGTTTTGAGTTCATCATGAAGCTCAAAAACATGTTTTAAAACTTTTCCTCTCGACAGCCATCTCACTTCAGTGTGAAATAGAGCATTATTCAGCGCATCCAACTCGTTGCACAGTTGAGAAAACAGTCGACTCTTTAAAGTGCCCGTCTTTACAAAATGGACAGAACTTATGATGCTTTTCATTACTTCTTGTGACTCTTGTGGTAGCATCTTCATTGCTAATATTTGCCGATGAATCACACAGTGAGTCCGATGACTTTGGTGACTCATTCAGTACCAAACATTGAAATCCAGATGACATCCTAGCATAGCTGGAGCACTATGTGTGCAAACACCACAAACCTTTCCCAAGAGATCTTATGCTCTTTCAGAAATGAACCAACCGTGTCAAATACATGCAGAAGTGTCATTTCAAGAGATTTGCAATAAAGAAACTCATCTTTAAAGTCGTCATCATTAATATACCTCATGTAAACCAGTAACTGTGAACAATTTGCAACATCTTTAGATTCATCGGGCTGGATGCTAAATATTGGAAGTGGAGCAGATTTGATTTCCTGGATTACCTGATCAAGAATATCAGCAGACATGTCATTTATTCTTCTCAGGACAGTTGTTAGGTAAGGAAATTGCACTCAATTTCGTAACAAATTTGTCTCCAATCATAACTTGAACAATGTCTTTGGCTGCTTACAATAGTAAATCCTCAGCAATGGTGTGAGGTTTCATAGCTCTGGTGATTCTGATCGCCAACAAATATGAAGCTTCAATGGCTGCTACATTTTGTTTGTGGTACTTGCCACCAGTGTGAAGTCTGGCTTTCTTGAGTCCATCAACTTTGTTTCTAAAATAGTTGGTATCCTTGACAGCAAAGCTCAGATGCTTGCTAGCAAAATGGCATTTTAGTTTGTTCAGCTTCATATATTTGGCTAATAGAACTTCACAACAAATAGCACATTGCAGTTTCTCAATTCCTGTAATTATTGAGGTAAAACCATACTGTAAAAAATCCTCACTATATTTTCTTTTCTTAACATTCTTCTCTACACGATCCATTATCATGGGATGGTTTGCTAATGAAAATAATATATAACAATAGCTTTAATAATACAAAAGGTGATACATGGCATAGTTCAGTCAATACAGTTCATTAAAGTTTCCTATGATTTACCATTCTGTGTTGTTTTTTTACATACCTGTTACTATCACTAGGAGGCAGTATTCACATCAACCACAGCTAAATATAGAAAGACCGATCAGCATCCAGATTAAATTCCCATGTACAGATTTTTTGGGGTTTTTTGGCAGTAATTGATGATTTTACAGTACATGATTTACATTTAACCAGTAATTATAATGCATGAAGTGTCATTTTACCTCTAATTCTGCTGCTTTCAACACAGTAGCTGCTTTTAACAGAGTAGCTGCTCTCTACACAGCAGCTGCTCTCTGCACACGTGTGACTGGCCCACACAAGTACATTATGGCGCCAACCCTGTCACCTACACGTGTATTTGTACAGGGTGTGTATGTGATGGGGTTGGCGTGATGATGTCATCATGACTGGGACAAGTTGTGAGCGTATCTGCATGTGGGCAGACCCACCTGGAGACGGATAGAGGATCCGTGTCTCAGTTCCTAAAACCATCGGAAATATGGTCTTAGGAAACCCCTGTAAAAGGGGGATTCGACCCCCAAAGGGGTCTCTTCTAAGACAGACCAGTGTGTCCTTTCAGCAGCCCGTGGAACTGTCGATAGTCTTCCCCAACCACAGTCAAATGCACTGATTCTTCTTCGGTCTTCCTTACTCGATATCCAACTTCCACATGCACATGAGGCCATGGGAAATGAAGATCGCAGCCCTGGGAATGCTGGGGCAGCTCTATCCTGCCTGAATGGCCACTCCGAGCTGGCCCAGCTGACAACAGTGAGTAGAGTTTGGTTAGGAGGAATCTACTTGATGACCATGAGCTTGGCTGGTTGAGGTTTTATTCGGAAGAATCGGCTCAAGGGTGTGGCTGGGTACGATTTCTTCAGGGGAAATTGGCAAAGGCTTTCTTTTGCTTCCCAGATGAGGGCAAAGAGGTGTCTAAGGCAAAGCCCATGGGTTGCTCTCTAAAGCAGCTACCCACCCAAGCCTCCAGGGTGGCGATGTTAACTCTGAGCACACCCAGGTTGTGGTTGTAGTGGTTTTCCAGATTCAGGGGGTGGGGGGAGCTTCTCTCTGCAAACATTGTCCCTAAGCCCCATGCCCATCGCCCAGAGCTGTGGCTGTGGGCCAGGAACCCTGCCTGGTAAATGCTCCTCCATCAAAGGCACAGGCAGTAAGCTCAGGCCTTGGGTGGAATCCTTTTTCGATCAGTGTGGTTGCCCACTATCCACTGAGCCCCCAGGGCCCCCATTCTGGGCAGCGTGCTTGTCCCCTTCCCGCTCTCAGCAGGAAGTGCAGTGATTCATCTGACGTCATCACAGGTCCCGTTGTAGGTGTTCCATGGTGCTTACAAGAACTTGAGGGGTGTCCTTCCCTGCTTACTTTCTGTGTTAAATCCTTCTTGTTTTGTTTACCACTGTTCATCATTTTTAAATCATTTTATTGGGGGCTCGTACAACTCATCACAATCCATCATCCATCCATTGTGTCAAGCACATTTGTACATTTGTTGTCATCCTCATTCTCAAATCATTTGCTTTCTACTTGAGCCCTTGGTATCAGCTCCTCATTTTCCTATCCCTCCTCCACCCTCCCTCTCTCATGAACCGTTCATCAATTTTACATAGAGAATCCTACTGAGAAAAAACATAATGGAATGTCGTTGGTTGGAACTAAGCATGATGAGGGAGAAACACAGCGGTACAACACCAACTCAGAATTAAAGCCATACTCACTGACACTGAGGCGATGCTGATGCGCCGAAGGACAGGCTAGAACTGCCTCCTGGGGGGTTCTGAGACGGTAACTCATCTGGGAGTAGAAAGCCCCATCTTTCTCCCTCGGAGAGGCTGGTGGTTTCAAACTTCTGACGTTGTAGTTAGAACCCCAACATGTAACCGCCATGCTAGGAGAACAATCATGCTGGAAATTAGTAACCTAAGCTTCCATTTCAAGAAACTAGAAAACAACCAACACATCAAACCAAAACCAAAACACAACTAGACAACAGCACACAACTAGACAACAGCAGCACTGACAGCAAGGACAAGGGGCCATGGGGCGAGGCTCCGTCTCTGCCTTGTCTACTGTCTGTTGGCCTTAGTGTTCAGGTCAGAGCTGGGGCTGGGCTGGGATTCAGCGGGGACTGGAACAGGGGCTGGGGCTGGGCTTGGGGTTAGGATTGAGGTTGGGGCTGGGCTTGGAGCTGGGTTTAGGACTGGGGGTGGGACTGGGGCTGAAGCTGGGGTTGGGGTTGCATTAGGGTGAGTTAGCGCTGGGGTTGGGGTTGGGACTGGGTTAACATTTGCTTCTCCGCATCCCAACCCCACTCCCCCCACCCCCACCCCCATCATCTGTTTTCTGCCCTGTAAAATCCAGTGTGAAATGCAGCCTCCTGCTCCCAGGGAAGGAGTCAGCATTGCCTTTTCTCTCCAACAGATGGCACCGGCAAGGAGCAGCACCTGGCCTTTCAGCCTTCAAGGCCAGTCCCAGGCGCTGGGGCACAGGCTGAACGGTAAGGGACAGGAGAAGGTCAATAGAGACTTTGTATATTGGGCCAAATTTATAACCAACATGAATGTTTTAAAGAAGATACAACTCATGACACATAGAAGTGAACAAAATGGAATCTCAAAAAAACTCACTGCCATCAAATCCATTCCAACTGGTGGTGCCTCTATCGGACAGAGCAGAGCTGTCCTGGGGCTTCTTACACTGATTACTGGAACAGAGAGCCTCATCTCTCTCCCACAGAGCATCTGGTGGTTTTGAACTGCCGACCTCGTCATCAGAGGCCCACTACGCCACAGGCTCCTCTAAAGAAAAAAGAGCCCCTCAGAATCCCCAGAGGGAGCACTGGAATATCGTTGGCCTCCACCTGAGTCCATTCCCGCTCACGGAGACCCTGGAAGGCAGGGAAGGACTGCTCCCAGGGCTTCCGAGGCTGCAAATCTTCAGAAAGCTGATCATCTCTTCTTTCTCCAGTGGGGCAGCTGGTGGGTTTGAACTGCCAACCTGTCAGTTAGCAGCCAAGTACTTAACTACTGCACCACCAAGGCTCCAAAGGGCATTAGAACAAGATATCTTAGAGATGCTGGGGGTGGACAAGAAACATGGCCTTTTCTGAAAGGGTAATTGTTGGCCTTGGCCAAGCAGATTCTAGCAGGCTGGCTTCTCTGCCTGCCTGCCCCCCTCCTTCCTTAGGTGCCCACCAGCAACCCAGACCAGTCCCTCTCAGTGTCCACTCCTCTGTCCCTGTGTCCGGGTGGCTCCCGCGATGCTGGGTGAGAGCAGCGTGTGCACACCTGCTGACACACTAGCGCTGGATGCATGTGCTCACCTGAGGGAGAGGCACAAGTGAGACCGCTGGTTACACAAAGGAGAAGAACCCAGCACCTCACCAGCCCCACACAGGCCGCGGGCCCCCCCTGCCTTTGCCCTCTATGACCACAAATGTCCTCCCACAGCCCTGCCCTTCTGCTGGGTTGGGTAACTTGATTCAGTGACGACATAGAACTCACAGACTCACCATTACGGGGGTTCTCAGGGTTATGAGAGGCCGCGGTCAGAAAACGTGGAGGACACAGCCACTAGTCACAGCAGCTTCTCCTCTCAGCCAGCAGCCACGTCTTTCTCGGGTCCTCGATCTTCAGCCCCGTGGTCCCTTCGCCTCTGGCTTATTCCACAGACCAGAGTGTCCACCCCTGCCCTGCCTCACAGTCCGCCTGGGCATGGCTCCTGGTGGGCTCCTGGCCTGACTGTGGTAGGGTGTCTGCTGCCCCGGCCCCTTCAGCCAAGGGTTTCTAATGGACTCTGCTAGTGGGTCTTCTTCCTTGAAGGTCCCAGGACTTCTCTCTGTTCTGTTTCTGAGATGCCTTGTTCTGACAGTTGGGGATCAGGACAACGACCAACCCCAAGTTAGAGTTCTCTCTATACCACATCCCCCTACCCCGCCCCCAATCATTTGGTGGGAGCTACCGAGAAATGGCTCGAGAGCACACGTGATTTCACCTCAGCGCCTGCTGTTCCAGAGACCAACGAGGTCACTCCTAGTGGACAGGTCTCAGCAGAGCTTCCAGACTAAGACAAAGAAGAAATGCTTAATGAGCCACTGGGAACTTGTCAAGGAAATCTTACAAGTGAACGTTATCGAATCCTGGTGGGGGGTGGGGGGGGGGGTGTCGATCCCTCTTCCTTAGAAAGCCCTCGACACACTGCCCGGACAAGGGACTGGAGGCCCCGGTGAAGGCGAGGCCAGCTCCACGCCGGCCATGGTTCCTGCTGTTGGACGGATGAGGGGGTGCCATGAGTCGGGTCAGAGCTGCTGGGGCCAGATTCTCTTCCCGGAGACAACGAAAAGGTGACGCCTTGCGCCCACTCTGGTGGGAGTACATGGTGACTCTGAAACTCCATTTGTCCGCAGTGGGGTTGCCCTTGTTGATTGAGAAGAGCCAATAAAGGCGTCTGGCAGTGCAAGTAAAAGGGGTCTTTTCCAGAGGCACCAGCTGGCAGTGGTACCATGTTGGGCACTTAATAGAAGCAAACCTTCACAACCGTGGGCACTAGCTCAGTTGGTGAAGAACTCATACATTGTTGGGTTTTAAAGAGGCAAGTAGTAGAGAAATGCCGTGGTCAAATAAATCCACTGTTAATGCTCAGTGACATAGAAACTGGCATGGCAGATGCCCTTGCCGAGCATCAGGAGGTAGTCTATAGGGAACTGATTGGCCACCAGGTGGGAACAGCATGTCCGCCAGAGTGAGCAGACCAATCCAGCCTCCAAATGAGGAGACCAGGTTCTTCTCGAGAGTGCAGAAAGCGCTGATGCTGGCTGGGTTCAGAACCTGGCTCTCTGAATCCACCTTCTGAGCAAGTCCATTAGGAACAGCAAGGTCAGCCGGGTGTGTCAGGGCCCACAGGTTTCCTCTCCAGATCTTAGGGCCTCCTGGTAGAGCTATTGTTGGTGACCAGGTGCTCATGGGCCACGGGCACTGAGAGGTACCACTGCCCTTTGTCCTGAGTTGTCTGGACACCGACTCCCACAGGCTTGTGTCCTCTTGGATAAAAGGAGCGTGTGACTTACTCTAAAGTCAGTGCCTGTGTGTGTGTGTGTGTGTGTGTGTGTGTGTGTGTGTGTGTGTGTGTGTGAAGGTGTGGGCTCACCCCACAGATCCAGGATTGAAGCCTTCAGCATGGATTATGACAATGTGAAGAACACCAACATTCTCACGACTCTTTCCTGCTGCTTCCACGAGCATTGATGGGGATCCAGCAAGGTGAAGTCCTTGACAACACCAACCTTTCCTCACTTATCACAAGGTGACCAATAGGTCCAGTTGGGAGAATGTTGGTCCTCTTCCCCTGATCTGGATGCCATATTCTCCTTTGTGTAAGCCAGCTTCTCTGATGGTTTATTGACTCGTCATACAGCTTGAATAAGTATGGTGATGTAAGACAGCCCCGTCAGACACCTTTCCTGATTTCAAACCGCGCAGTACCCCGTGTCCAGTTCACACAACTGCCTGCTGATCCATGTTCGAGCTCTCAATGAGGACAATGACGTGTTCTTGAATTCCCGTTCTTCTCGGGGTCATCCACGGTTTGTTATGCTCCACACAGCTGAGTGCCTTTCATCGTCAATAAAACACAAGTAAGCATGCTTCTGGTAAGCTCTATCTGCATCAGTAATGATATACCTTGTTCCAATGCCTCTTCAAGATCTGGCCTGAACCTCTGGCAGCTCCCTTTTAATGTTCTGCTGCAACCGTTGTTGGACGACGGTGTTGGAAACTTCAATAGTCTCACTCACATGTGATACCAGTGATATCGTTCTATAATCTGAGTGTTCAGTGTGGTCACCTTTCTTTGGAATGAGCACAAATATGGATCTCTTCCAGTCAGTTGGCCAACTAGCTGTCTGCCAAAGTTCCTGGCACCGACGAGGGAGTGCTTCCAGTGCTTCATCAGCTTGTTGAAACATTTCAGTTGGTCTTCTGACAATTCCTGGAGTCTTGTTCTTGGTCAATAATTTCAGAGCAGCTAGAACATCTGCCTTGAATATCACTGGTTCTCGCTTATGTGCTACTTCCTGAAATGGTGGAAGGTTAACTGGTTCTTTTTGGCACAGTGACTGTGCATTCTTTACATCTCCTTTGATGGTCCTTGCACTGTTCAATATTTTGCTCATAGAATCTTTCATGTTTGCAACTCAAAGCTTGAATTCATTCTTGAGTTCGTCCAGTTTCAAATATGCTAAGCATGTTCTTCCTTTTTATTTTTCTAATTCTAGGTCTTTGCATATTTGCAACATTTTATTTTGTCCTCTCAAGCTGCCCTTTGAAATTTTCCATTCGGCTCTTTGATTTCATCCTTTCCCCCATTTGCTTCAGCTAGTCTACCATTAAGAGCAAGTTTCAGAGTCTCTTGTGACACCCACTTCGATCTTCTTTCTTTCCAGACTTTGCCATGACCTTTGCTTTCTCCATGAATGAGGCGCTTGCTGTCCGCCCACAGCCCATCAGGCCTTCTGTCAGCAGTGTTCAAGGCAGCAAGTCTGTTCGTGAGATGTTCTCGACTCAAGGTCATGTTGGGGTCTCCTGGGTTTGTCTTCAATTTCTTCAGCTTATCCTGAGCAATTGATGGTGTGTCCACAGTCAGATCCCAGCCTGCTTTTAGCTTCTGATATTGAGCTTCTCCGTTGTCTCTTCCCACAGTTGTAGTCAACACACATTGCTCTGTATTCCATCTGGAGATGAGTATAGTCAACCTTCGGTTGAAAAAAGGTATTTGCTTTCACCGAGTCATTGAAAGCGGAATTCTCTCGTGCGATCTCCAGCTTAGTTTCCGTCATCGAGTCCCTAGTTTCCAATTATTGTTTCTTCCTCTTTGTTTCCAGTGTTTGCATTCCAATCACCAATAAAAGTCATTGCATCTTCCTTGCACATTTGATCAATTCTGAATAAAGTTGTTGCCAGCATTCTTCACTTTCGTCATCATTAGCTTTTGTGGTCAGTGCATAAATATGAATAATAGTTGTATTGACTGGATTTCCTTAAAGGCAAATCGACACAATCCTATCACAGACCGCATTGTACTTCATGACTGATTTTGCAATACCCTTATTGACAATGAATGCTGGACCCTTACTCTTGATTGTGTTATTCCCAGCATAAAAATGATGATTTTTCTGATTCAAAATAGTCAACACCAGTCCATTTCTGCTCACTAATGCATAGATATCCATCTTTATCTGCTCTGTTTTATTCCAGCCACTTCTAATTTTCCTATATCCATACTTTGCATATTCCAACTTCCAATTGCTGGCAGATTTTTGCAGCTGTTTCTTCTGACCTTGAGTCCTGCCCCATCAGCAAATGAAGATCCCACAGGCTCCACGCCCACAGGCGTTACCTGGCTCTCATCCCCTTGGTTGACTCCACTCTGAGAGGCTCCTCAGTCACATTTTGAGAGCCCTCCAACCAGAGGGGCCCATCTGCTGGCACAATCTCCAGTCATGATTTGCGTCCAGTCCTTAGGCCTTTGGCATCTGACCACGGTTTTGAAGCTATGCGTACGGGTTTCAGCTGCAGCTGCCGCTGAAGTCGGGAGCCCAGTCCTTCTTGGTTGTCTTTTCTTAATCTGGAAGCTCTGCTGAAGTCTGTTAGACCTGTCCACGTTGGGTGGCCCTGCTGGCATTTGAAATACCAGTGACATAGCTTCCAGTATTGTAGCAGCGCACAAGTCACCACAGGAGGACAAACTGACAGACAAGTGATAGACAGGACATTTTACTCCACCATAAACCTCAGCCCCTGAGCTCTAGTCTCTGGGTCAGCAAAGCCAACCAAGCTCCCCGATTAAGTGCCTGGAGGCACGCTACTCTGCAAGCGCTCACTTGCCTTGACTCACCCTGCATGCTGGCTCCTGCCTGGGTCTCAGCTCCTCTGAAGTCACAGACCCCTGACCCTGGGTGGAGGAGGTCAATGCACAGGGATCCTGAGGTCCAAAAGACACGCTCCCTTCCTGACGCTTCATCTGGACAGCAGTGAATTTCCCTCCTGCATCTGGCAAAATGGACAGGTTCCCACTTTGCAGTTCCACGTGTTTACAATTGCAATTGACCCTATAAACTGAATTATATAATGTACCTACTACGTCCCCACCCTTAGGAGAATGCCATATTGTGAGAGTTCCAAAGAGGTTTGAAGAACTGTATTAAGGATTTCACTGTGCGACCCTCGGCACTCATGCGAGGAGAGGACAGGACAGGAGGAGAGGGAGCATTGAATTAGAAGCCAAGCCCCAAGCCAGCAAGCATGACATCCCCAAATGCCATCCTCCAAGGACCCAGTGCCCAGTCACCGGGATTAGTGCCCACTGCCACTTCGCTCCCTGATTTTTCAGAGAATGTGGTGCTATGAGAATGGACCAGCCTGCATGCTTCTGGGGGGCGACCAGGGTGGTCTTTGATCTCACCTGTCACTCACTCGGTGAGCCTTGCCCCTTGGGGGTCCCACAGAGCGGGATCTGAGCATCTCTGTCCTCAGGGCCCCCTTAACTAACTGCTTGGAGTTCCTCCCTTCTGCTGGCAGGTGCTGTCAAGTCAGCTCCATGTCCTGGAGGCTCCATCTCTGCGACACAGCAAAGTCCTGCACCATTGCCCCCGTCTTTCTTCCATCCCCCCCCCCCCCAACCCACTGCTGTGCAGCCAACACAGACTCACAGCTCCTTGTAGGACAGAGCAGAGCCGTGAGGGGGCTTCCAAGACTGTGGGTCTTTGCTGGAGTGGACGGCCTCCTCTTGCTCCTATGAAGCGGTGGGTGGGTTCAGCAGGAGCCAGCACTTGACCCTCTGCATCACCAGGGACCTTCTTCCCTCCATAGGACATTGTTTCCATGAAAGCGGCTTTGCCGTCCACGCTGCCGACTCAGGGCAGCCCCTTGCCTCTTAGAGCAGGTTTGCAGGGGTGGGTTTTCAGAAGTGGATGCCCAGACTTTGCTTGCCTCTGGGTAAACTCAACCTGCCCGCTAGGCACCAAGCAGTCACCAGGGACTGCCAACTTCGGGTTCAGCACCCCCAGCATCACAGCGAGGGCCCTTGCTTAAGGTTGCCAGGATGTGGCTATTAGCATAAATCTCTCCCAGCTGGGGCAAGCACGGGCTGCCCTCTATCCACATGTGGCCATCTCTCTCAGCACCGGGCCCACGTCCCCTAGCTAAACTGCACAAAGAGCCAACCTGGACTGCCTTCTGACCTAGAATCAAAGGCCCCAGATGGAACATTTAAAGTTTGCAGGGTGACTGCTAAACAGCCAAGCGGAGCCCTCAGACTGGGAGCCCCCCTTGCATGAATCAGCAGGTTCCTCCCACCAGGCAGTTCTGTGAGCTCCCAGTGTTTCTTGGCGCCCAAGGGCTCACCCACACATGGGACCTATATTCCATGAGTCTCGTGCATTCATGTTGGGCAGGGTGAGAGGAGGTCTCACTACAGGAAGCATGCATCTTCTCTGGGCCCTCCGAGGGGAGCCAAGGCAGGGAGTGCTGGGGCTGCCATCAAACCCCGCCCACCTCCTCCCGTCTCCTTCACAGGAGCCACAAGCTACCTTCTCTCTCTGCCAGCCCACAGGAGAGGGCAGAGCTCACCTGAACCTGAACCTGCACCTGGACCCCACAGCAAGCCCGCACCATGGCAGGGGGCGGACTGAGCTGCACCGTGCTCCTTGGACCGGGTGCTGGGTGCCAGGGGCTTGATCGTGCTGATGGCCCTGTGTCGGTCAGAGCAGAACTGTTCTCCTCAGGGATTTAGTGGCTGGTTTCCCAGAATCTGGGCAGCAGGCCTTTTTTCTGGGGCGGCTGCTGGTGAATCTATGTGCCCAACCTTTAAAGCCACACTCACTTCACGCTTCCTTTAGGTCGTCATTGGAAGTCGGGTTTCTGCGACCAAAACCACCCTGACTCGTGCGAGCAGAGGTCCTATTCGTTCTCGGTGAGCAAATGGAGAGGCACTTCCCTGTCCCCACAGTTGGGCACAGGTGAGAAGTCACCCTGAAATCACAGACTAAAACTAAAACACAAGACCACCATCCCGTCCACTGCTACTGGACTCCATTTGGTAATGCTGATGTGGGCCTTTGTGCTTTAGAAAGAAAATATCACAGATGGAAGTCAAGCCCAAGGCCGCCCCTCCCTCAAGAGGGTCATACCTGTATGCAATGGGGTCAAGAAGTTCGGGCAAGGCCTAAGACCGTTCTGTTTCCTGGTTTCCAGGCACCTGGTGCGGCCTCTCCGACATAAATCCGGGCCAGCGATTAAGCATGGCGTTAGCTTCAATCAAAGAAGCTGGCAGAGAATTCCTGAACCCCTTCAGAATGCTACGTCACAGGTTAGCCACCTACGCCCCCGACAAGAAGAAGCACCAGGAGAGCCCGTGGGGAGGCGAGCCTGCGTCCTGGAGAGAGGAGTGCTGTGGGGAGGACTTGCTTCCTCGGCTCCGGCTCCAGTAAGGCCGCACTGGCTGACACGCTGCTTCCAAAAGCGAATCTCTTCTCCCGCCGCCACCGGTAAATGGTTGGGGAACACATAACATTGATTAACAAGATGACAACTTGTGTTGTTTTACCAGAGAGCGGGGTCTCCAGCCTGTGATCCACTTGCTGGAAGAAAGTGTCACATAAAACTGCCCATAAATAGTTCACAAAGGAGAAAGATCGCTTGTCCGCTGCTCAGAAAACACACAATGCTCTTCGGTTGAAGATCCCAGCCAAACGGCTACCATCCAGCCACGTAACGACCGGTGCTGGAAAGAGCAGGGGAAACCATTGGGATGCTCCAGAACGGATATCAGAGTGTGGTAATAAGAAGTCCGAGAACAAAACCCTGAGTTAAACTTTCCAGGATTACAGGAACAGTGCCCCCAAAGGGTTCTTTGAGCTGATCCTCAGGCTCTGCTGCTAACGCTCACACTGGGATGTTACCAGCCCTGCCTACCAGTAGTTAAGAAACAAATGTGAACACGGATCCCTCCACGTCACAAGCATGCTCACAATTTACAAATCTTGGAAGTACAAGACTCAAGGCCAGTGTCACGCGGCAGGACAGAGCGGGAGGCGTGGAAGCCATTGGCCGTGAGAAACGTTGCCTCGGAGCTTTGTGGCCTACCAATGCTCCCTGGTGGACTGGCCCTGTCCTCCTAAAGATTCCAAAAGAGGGATTTGAATGAGGACCCTGAGATGCAGCTTTCTGAGGCAACACCTGGGCCGAGTTCTGGCTCTGAACCCTCTGTTTCTGCCCCGCCCCCACCCCCATGGGGCTGAGCGGCTGAGGCCGCCATCAGATGGCCGAGTGAGGTTTGTGTGCAGGGTACAGGATTAGAGGCCGTGTGTTCTCTTTCCCAGAAAGTGAGACGTCTTGCCCAATCCTACCGGATTTGGTGGAACTGCAAGGGCAGATATTTAATCCTCTCCGTGTCGTGTGGGGATGACACTTTGCTTCAGTCAGTGGGGTCACCTATCTGGAAAGTATTGAGATCGCTTTCACCCCCTTCTCAGCCTGCTCTTCACCTGGGGGACTGAGAGAAAACTCCCGGGCCCTCTGTGGTCATTACATGATTTCATGTCAACTTGATAAATAAGCGTAGGGGTGGAGTCTAGCCTGTCAATCAGGTCACAGCCAACGATGCCTCCTTGTGGGCGTGGCCACCTCATGAGGATTCTGGGAGCTTCCTCTCTCTCCCTGTAGGAGGGCCACACATGCTCTCTGCTTCACCTTCCTGTTGAGCCACCCTCAGAGAGCTGGAGGAGCCACGTGGAGACCTGCACCAATGCTGAGATGCTTCCACCGCCACTGGATCCACAAGACTTTTCAACCACCGGCCTGTGATCTCCCTGCAACAACATCATTGCATGTGCTTTGTGAGTCTGCAGAGGAATTTATGGAATAGTATGAGATAGATGGGCTAATATCAGGCTTATGGACTTAATCTGGACTAGGCTGGGATGCTTCCTCAATGTACAATTGCTCTTTAAGGTAAAGCTCTCTCTTACACACATATGAGTGTCTCTGGATTTGTTTCTCTAGTCAACCCAGACTAACACACCCACCTTGTGCTGGAAGAGTCCTGCTTGTGATCATGTGTGTCATTTTGGGACGGTGTTATTCAACAGCTACTGAGGAGTTGGCCTTGAAATCTTACAAACTCAAACCCTGGGCCTGAGAGGACACCATAGGAGGAAAAGGTGCCTCCTATCCTGTAACCAGGAGCCACCTCAACTGTGGGTTCCCAGTCAGTCTCTCACGTGTCTCCTGCAGAGAAGTTGATTTCATAAACCACCTCAGCACAAGGCATCAGACTCTGGCCAGTGGCCTCTGTTGTCCCCTGCAGCCAGGGAACACAGCAAACCCTCCCTCCACTGAGCTGGACCTCAGGAGGCCCCATGGTGGACACAGAACTATTGGCCAATGGTGAGTTATAAACAATACTTATTTATTTCATAGACACATGCAGAACATTTTAAAAATCATTTTATCCCTATAACGCCTGAATTTTTAATTTCAGGAAAACTGTTGTTTGTTTTTATTCTTTACTTTCATAGTTATATATATATAACAACCAAAATATATTTTAAAATATGTAAAATTTGCAATGTTTTTTTAAATGCAACCAAATCATCACATTCATCCATGGATTTATAATACAAGAATAAAAATGCACCTTCATTTCTATATTATTTTTCATCTTATTTTATTATTAAATTATAAAACAAACTGAAAACTTATTTTATTTATAAAATATAATACAAGTTTTATTTGTTTATAATTTTAGTTAGTGTGAAATTGAACAAAACAAATTTTTTCTTTTGTGATACAAAGATGAACTTTGCATTTGCTGCAGAAAAATACTGGTGCACTCTTGCAATTTACATTTTTCCATCTTCCTCTGTTTGTAACCTCAGGGTGATGGTGAAGACAATCCAGACGGGAATCTCTTCCAGGGAGACTTTCGGTGGCAGGACCTCTTCTCTTCCTGTAGCAAACTCAGCATCAGTACAGCCAGTTGAAGGGCTGCCTCTTGTTGTTGGTCTGTTACTTTTTCCTTCAAGAAGAAGAGCTTCGGCGATGCTCATTTTGAACCCTCACAGACTTTGGGAATTTGTGAATTATCATGAAAGTGAATCTTGGACTTTATATCTTCCCATCTATCTCTACTTATCACTTCTGATACAATAGGACAGCTTAGTTTGCCGTTCCAATATAAACGTGAATTTGAGAGCTTCACCATCGACATAGCAAGCAGTGTACCCCCAAATTGCTCACGTTCCTGGCCACTCAGTGCAAGAGGTTTGTTGGGATTTGCTGGATTGCATAAAGATTTGATTGGTCGACAATATGAGTAATGATATCCTTCGAGAAAAAATGTCTAAAATATTCAGCAGGACGTTTTACTGCCCCAGAAGGATCTATTCATCCTAACCATTCAGGCACAGGTCTAGCTGTCCCGTCTCCAGAAATGTGCCGCCAAAGAGGAATTCTTCAATCTCTTGATGTAGATGGCTTTGAACTTGTAGTTATTGGAATTGATTCTTCAACTGAAGTTTCTAACTCATCTTCACTAGTATTACCATTACTAACTACGAGGTCTTTTAATCTATCCAAATCAGAATAATCTGGCATATACTCACTTCCTATCATGGGAAAAAATAAATATTGTTATCAAAATAGTTTGAATAGCAATATAATTAAATTTTTATATTGTAAAATCAAAATGTTAAAATATAATACACATTTTATTTACCAATCTCATCCATATTAGCCTCGAGTTCCTTGTCCAAGTCTGCGCCACTTCCATCTACGTCATGAACTCACCATTTCCATAAAACAAATCGCAGTCCATGCTGTGGGGATTTTTGTCACCGTTGATTCAAAAGACAAATGTAATGAATTCGTTACGTTTTGGAAAAGCGGAAATATATAATATAATGTTTTTTTATGAGTATTACACCTTTGACATAAAAACTACAGTTTTATGAACATATACAAAAAATATCAGCACTAAAACTTCACTAGATTGAAAATTATCATAAAATGCACTGAACGCAAACAACCACTTAACCTCAAACGCACAATCGGTCAAAAGATGGGCCACTACTCAAACATCTTGCCGCTAAAATGCGTGACTAGTGGTATGCATTTGTACTAGTAAAGTGCGACATCTTCGTCGGCTCCAAAAGCTTTATAATATCAGTACCAGATACGTTTTAATTAAATGTTGCAAAAACGTCACACTCAGCATTATAGGGTATGGGGGGCTCTTACAGCTCTTATAACATCCACACGTCAGTTGTTTCGAGCACATTTGTGCATATGTTGCCATCATCATCATTTTCTAAACATTTACTTTCTATTTGAGCCTTGGTATCAGCTCCTCCTTTTTCTCTCCCTCTCCCCTCCCACCCTTGTTACCCCTTGATAACATAAATTATTGTTGTATAGATGTCTTACACCATCCGCTGTCTCCCTTCACCCACATTTCTGTTGTTCATCCCCCTGAAGGGTGTGGGATCACTGGGATTATGTGTCAATCACTGGGATCAGTTCCCCCTTCCTCCCCTTTTTACCCCACCTTCTCCCTAGCCTCCTGGTATCCATGCTCCCAATTCTCTTCCTGGGGGCTTTGTCTGACCTGGATTCCGTGTGTCATAAGCTCTTATCTGTATCAGTGTACATGCTCCGGTCTAGCTAGAACTGAGAGGCAGGACTGGGGTCATGATAACAGGGGTGGTGAGTTATGGGATACATAAAGATTTCTCCCAAGTTGTCTCCCCCCAATATATGCCAAACCTAGCTGCTTGCTACACATGGTAAATGACTGCACACTAGGTCAGCAAAAGTAGGTCAAAGGTTATTCTCCCTAAGGGTTGTCAGTCATCTAGAGCAATCAGACGGTATAGACTATCCCATCCTAAGTAGTATCCTTCTGATTAGGATAGATTTGTTCCCCTGAAGGAGAGCGCAAGGAGGTCAAGCCCACTCAAGGGTGAGCAAGGTTAGGCTACCACACTGAGTCTAGGGTCCACCCATCTTGTCCCTTGTGTGCCTCTAGTCTCTCTACTTCCTATTACATATGCGCCCCTAGCTCATCCCCTTCCTGTCACGCTTATGTCTACTGTATATTCCCTTCCTGTGATGTGTATGCCTATCGTACAGCCCCTTCCTGTGATGTGTGTGATTACCTGTAATCACGCCCCTGGTTATATATGGGCCTTGGCCAAAAATAAAGAGAGAGATCCCCCCCCCCCACTTGCCCTCTCTGTCATGCTGTGCATGGACCTGGCTGGTGAGATCATGGCCATCCAGGAGGTGAGCGTGTTACCATGAATGTGTCTGACTCCCTCATTTCACTCTCTCTCCTTCCTCTCCCATTATTCTCTATGACTCTATTGTAATCTTTATATGTTTTTACCGTACAATTGCGCCTATCAAACCTGCAATTAGTTGTGGGGGCTGGTGTCCCCCACAGTGAGAAAGCCTCAAAGAACCTGAGGAATGTGGTGTGTTTCTTTGGTGCTGTACTGCACCCTGGTTGACTCATCCCTTCCTTATGGACCTTCTGTGAGGGCATTAGAGATGAGTTTTGCGTCTCTGCTCCAGCCCCACTCATTTTCAACAATATGGGTTTTGTTTGTTTTTTGTTTGTTTGTTTGTGGTCTTCTGGTGCCTGTTACCTGATTCCGTCAACACCTTATGATTGCACAAGCTGTTGTGTTTCTTCCATGCGGGCTTGTTGCTCCTCTGCTAGATGGCCGCTTGTTTAACTTCCAGCCTTTAAGACCCCGGACATTATATCTTTTGATAGCTGGGCACCATCAGCTTTCTTCACCACATTTGCTTATGGGCCTATTATGTCTTCAGCAATCATGTTGGAAGGGGGAGCACCACAGAATGCCAGGTTGGTAGAGCAAAGTGTTCTTGCATTGAGGGAGGACTTGAGCAGAGGCCCAAATTCTGTCCACTTCCTCAGTGGACTACCATATAAATATATGTAACTAGGCCAATACCTCTATTTTATTAATATAATTACATAAGTGCACACCTATGTTTATACATGTATCCATAGTTTTGCTTCCTAGATCTTTCCTATTTCCTCTTACCTTCCTCCTGTCCCACCATCATGCTCGCCCTTCTTCTGCTTCTTAGTAATTCCTCTCAACTAGACTTCACCCAGAAAATAACAAGAGAACCCGCAAACTAGGAGAGGATTTTTAGCAATGACAACAAAGGACTTACTACTAAAATTTACAATACCCTTCTATCCTGCGAAAGGAGTATAAGAGTTAACCCCCTGAAGAAGTGGGCAAAAGACCTGAAAAGAAGTTTCCCTAGGGAGGAGACCCGAATGGCCAATAAACATCTGAGAAAACACTCCTGATCTGTAGCCATCAGAGAAATGCAAATTAAAGCTATTAGATACCATCTAACACCCTTGAGGATAGTCCAAATCAGAAAATCAGAGAATGACAAACGTTGGAGGGGATGTGGTAAGATAGGAACTCTCCTCCACTGCTGGTGGTCGTGTAGATATGTACAGCCTCTGTGGAAAGGCATCTGGCGATATTTAAAGCAAATGGAAATTGAGTTATCTTGTGACCTAGCAATCCCACTACTCGGAATACACCCAGAAGAGGTAAGAAATAGACCACAATCCGTCGTCTGTGCTCCAATGTTTATTGTGGCACAATTCACAGTTGCAAAAATTGGAAACAACTAAATTTCCATGGGTAGACGAATGGACTAGAAAACTATGGCACATACACACAGTGGAGTACTATGCATCACTGAAAAGCACTGATGAGCACATGACGCATATTGTCTCTCGGGAAGAGTTGGAGGGAATTATGCTGAGCGAAGTTAGACGTCATCAGCAATGGAAGCAATCTCTCTGCAGTCAGCGTCACCACTCTCAGGAATCTGCGAGGTCTCTTCGACGTTTTGGGCAACTTCAATAAGCAGGACAGGGTCACATCACAGCATAGGCGTCCCTCCTTTCTTCTGGGCCTTGCTGGCTGAAGAGAAATCCACCTATCTCCTTTGCCTGTGAAGATATAAACAAATAGCCCCTCTCTTTGGGGTGTCATTAACCTGCAAAAGGAATTATGGTTAAGATTGGGTGGCTCCTCCATCTCTTCTTTGTCCATTTTTCTCCAAACGTGGTTGCATCCTTCTAAAGAGAATTCATCAGCTTTATTCTGTAAAAATATAAATGCATAGCCCTTTTTCCAGGTGAATGGACCCAGATCCCAAACGCGGTTTCCATCTTCTTGGGTCTTCTTAGGATTAGCTTTCTCTGCAGAACTGAAAATGTGTTTAATTGCCATAATTTTGTTATAAACTTTTAGTAAGGAGAGAAGTTTTTTGGTCAAATTGACCAAATGAAAGTCAGCATACATAAGATTCCATTCGTCATACATAAGGTTCCTCTTCTCCCCCTTCTGCTTTAACGATGCAGATATTAAAGCATTGCTGGCAGTCTAGGTTACCTTGCTTGGTCTTGAACCATTAGAACCACTAGTTAGATAGCAGTCATTGTTATGTAAATTCAGATCGCCAGTCCTCAGAGAATTTGGAAAGCTAAAATGTAAATTTGGCTCCTGGCTGTCAGAGAATTAAGAAAGCTGACTGATTGGGAGAACTTCTTACCATACTTTGAAAGATTGAAAAAATTCTTAATAAATTTGTTCACTTGTTCTTGAAGCAACTTACCAGACAGACATTTCTTCTCCAAGTGTACCAGAAAAATTGCAGGCTCAATTAAGCCACTTTGCCCTTCAGGCTTCTTACACTGTATGATTTTACAATCTTGAAATAGTCTCTCTTGGTTAACTTCACTCATTACCTTTTCCAGATAGTTATACATTTTTATTCTAGAGATGCAGGGAAGTAAAAATTGGCTTAAGAAATCTTCCTTCTTTAGAAACCATGGTATATCAGAATTTATCACTGCCTTAATTTCTTCATAATCCTGATCAATAATTCCAGCAACACCTTGAGAATTTACGTTGGACTTTCCTAATAAACATCCTAGAGTTATTTTAGGTAGCAGACCCCAATCATCGCTCTTAATAATTTCTGATTTAATCACAGCTTTCAGCTTTTCCTCACAACTCTGACCAACTCCAGTATCAATTTGAATTCCTTGAGCATCTAGGCTGAATTTTACTCCTTTAATAATAGGCTCCTGCCTTTTAGACTCAAACTGCTGTGAGGGTTTCTGAGCGTTATCTTGGTTAGTTAAAGCAACCGCAGCAGTAACAGAGGCTGGAACTTTGAAAGTTTTGCTATGTCTGATCTCCTGCTTCATAATATCCTGCGCTACTGAACTTTGTGGAGGGATATACAGCCTAGCCCCCCACTGCTGTAATTGATCTCTTCCCCATAGATTGACGGGGGTGAGGTTACTACAGGCTTCATGAATCCAGATAGTCCCTCAAGGCCTGTGCATCACAAGATTTTCCTGCTCTGCCATACCGTCTCCTGATCTACTTCTCCTATTCCTCCCATAGCAAACTCTGGGGAGTCCAGCGGCCAGGCCTTGGGCCACTGTTGATAGCTCATGACAGAGACGTCAGCCCCTGAATCCAAGAGTCCTGAGAATTTCTTTCCCTCAATAGTTCGCTCCATGAATGGACACTCCTGTTTATCTAGAATGGCACTCCAAAATATCTCCTGACCTCTGGATTTGTGTGCCCCTCCCTCAGCGGCATCATTCTTGTCCATGGGATCACAAGGAAGTAACAACAGTTGTCCTAAGCTGTCTCCCTTCTTTATGGTCAGCGCCACCTCACAGGGACCCTGCATCATCCGTACAATCAGCCCTATGTTTGAGCCCATTGTAGGAGCCACTGTATCAGGCCATCCCTTTGAAGGTTTTCCTCTGCTTTGCTGGCCCTCTGCTTTACCAAGCATGAGGTTCTTCTCTACGATGCTGTTGTTGTTACTGCTAGGTGCCGCTGAGTCAGTGCTAGCCCGTAGTGACCCTACACACAGCGGAGTGAACCACTGCCGAGTCTGTGCCAGCCCCGCAATGGTTCCTGTGTGTGAGGCCATTGTTGCAACCACTGGGTCCGTCCATCTCATTGAGGGGCTTCCTCCCCTGCTGCCCCTCCACTTTACCAAGCATGATGTCCTTCTCCAGGGACTGTCTCCTGACATCATGTCCACAGCGCATGACACAAAGTCACACCGAGTTTGCCTCTAAGAGCACCATGGCCCTACTTCCTCCAAGACAGGTTTATTTGTCCTTTCAGCAGGCCATGGGACTTCCAGTATTCTCCTCCAGCACCACAGTTCAAACACATCCGTGTTTCTTCAGTCTCCCTTCGTCAATGCCCAACGTTCACATGCACGTGAGGCCAGGGACAATGCCATGGCTTAGGTCAGGAGACTCTTATTCCTCAAAGTCACATCCTTGCTTTTCCATACTCTAAAGAGGTCTCGTGCAGCAGATTCACCCAGTGAAACCTATCTTTTGATCTCTTGACTGCCCAACGTATGTGAGATGAAGTTTCATTCTCCTGGATTCTAAAGAGCATTCTGACGTATTTCTTCCAAGATAGATTTTTCAATGATTTGGGACCTGATTAAACGTTCAAACTTATGGTCTCTAACTAGAGTATACAGATATATTAACAAATTACAAGATTTCATTTTTAAAGAGAGATTGACATACCGTTAGAATTGCTGCTCTGGCTTAGAAGATGTATTTAGGTCAACACTGATTCTGTACCCTGAACCTTCTTGGTCACTAGTTAACTCAGTAGCCAGATGAGGAGTAAAGAATCTAACCTTGTCCCCAAAAGAGATTGGCCTTTGGTCTTTGCTGTAGTAGATGATGTCTGCTGACCGAGGGCTGTGGGCTAGTCAAGTAGAAACAAAGTGTTAGGTCAGGGATGGTCACCCCATCCCTGTACAGATCAACCCTGTAGCTCAGTGTGAGGGCTTACAATCCATCCCCCTGAAGTCTGAGCTCAGCCCCAACCAGGTGTGTGGACTGACTGCATCCCAGTAAAGTTTCTGACATCCAGGCTCAGGTGAGCTTGCACAGTCACCAACATTCTGTGTGCTTTCACACGCCCAGGCTTGAAGGGAAGTACATACCTAAGCCAGAGAGGAAAGACAATAGATGCTCCACGTGTGGGTCGTCACTTGGCCCTGCCCCAGGCTGTCTTCTTTGGCTGATGTCTCCTTCGTCCTATCTCTGTGGTAATTCATCAGTGTGGAGACAACAGCCTTCACTGAGTGGAGCTGTTATTGAAAACATCCAAGCCTGGGGGTGGTGTAGGGCACCCAGACCTGCAGTTGGTATCATGAGTGAGACCCGTCACTTGGCATTGATGAGGACTGCTATTATTGTTCTGAGGGGCCCTTGAGGCAGTGCTGAGCCATACCAACGCTAGACACAACAGAACGAAACACTGCCCGATCCTGCTCCACCCTCACAATTGTCCTATGTTGAAAAAAAGGTATTTGCGACAGCCTTACAAAATTCTATCATGTGATCTCCAGCTTAATTCCTATCACCAAGTCCATATTTTCCCCTACTCTTCCTTCCCCTTTGTTTCCAACTTTTGCACTCCAATCTCCAATCATTATCAACGCATCTTGAGTACATGTTTGATCAATTTCAGAGTGAAGTCAAGTAGAATTCTTCAATCTCTTCATCACTAGCCTTGGTGGCTATTGTATAAATTGGAATAATAGTTGTAGGATTTGGATTTCCGTGAAGGCAGATAGATACTATTCTATCACAGGCAGCATTGTACTGCGTGACTGATTCTGCAAAGTCCTTTCTGACCATGAATGCCACACCACCCTTCTTGACTGTCATTTCCCGCTGAGTTAGTTAATTGTGCCAGCCTGGCCGATAATCACATGTGGTGCTGGTTGAAAGGCGGAGGGATAAATGGGTGGTGAAGCCTCGCCTT
>NW_022107431.1:790423-793124 GCF_000313985.2 Echinops telfairi | reverse complement strand
GTTGGGTATGGGTTAATGTTGGACTTGTGGGCTTGGGCAACATTGGGTTGGGATGTTTTCGTGATGCACATTTTCTTTGCATAAAACTCTCTCTTATACGTGAGTTGCTGTGGATTTGTTTCTCCAAAGTACCTAGACTAATACACCCGCATTGTAAGTCATATGACTTTCTGATCCAAAACGGCCAACACCACTCTTTCTCAGATCACCAATGCCTAGGATATCTATCTTGATGGGCTCCACTTCATTTTTTGACCACTTCCAACTTTCCCGGATTCATACTTGTCACATTGCACGTTCTGATCACTAGCAGACTTTCCAGCTGTTTTTCCTTCCCTTGAGCCGCGCCCCATCAGCAAAGGATCCCGAAGGCTCTGCTCCCACAGACCTCAGCAGACCTGTCACCACGGTTGGCTCCACTCCAGGAAATCAGCTCCTCCTCGGTCACAGTTTCAGTTCCCTTGACCCAATGGGTTCCTCCTCTGGCACTGTCTCCGACAATGATCTGCTTCCATTGATCAGGCCTTCAGCATCTGACAAGGTTTTGAAGCTCTGCATAACGTTTTCAGCAGCTACTTCCTTCTGAGTGGGGAGCCAAGTCCTTCTCCGCTATCTATTCTTAGTCTGGAAGCTCCACTGAAATATTGGGGTGACTCTGCTGGCATGTGAAATACCAGTGACATGGCATCCAACATCACTGAAACACACAAGCCACTACAGTATGACAGATGGACAGACCAGTCGTGGAAGGAATGTTATGGACATGCGTATTGAGGCAGTTACCTATAACATTATACTGTCTAAACTCCCAGGACAAGTGTAATGCTTATGAAACCCAAGTCCAGTGAAGACAACATACCGGCATGTACCAGGGAATCAACAGAGAGGTCTGTGGGGTCGACACCACTCCAGAGGACAGCAGTGGGGCTGCAGCTTGGAGAGAGGGGCGCGTCTGACTAGAGCCCACGGGAGAAAGCTGAAAAGGGAGGGAGAGGGAGGGGAGGTCATCCTGGCCCACCAAGCCCCAAGGACGATATTCCTGCTTGGAGTAGACAACATAGAAAGAGGACAGGCCAGCCCCACCACAAGACACAATGTCCCTCACTAAACCATAGCACTACGGGGGACAATACTGGAGACACAGTGTGGGAATTGTGCACTGTCTGACCCCATCATGCTGGGGCAAAACACTAAGGGCATGCAGCTGAGCATCAAGGGGAGCAAAGTGATGAAATCCCCGGGGAATACCAGACATAGACTTTGGAGACAGAGTGTGGCACCCCATTAGACGAGACTGGAAAACAAACAGACCTTGAACTAGTTATAGGCCTTTCCATTTTTGTCACTGGCTTTCTTTTTGTTGTTGTTTTGTTGGTCTTGACTTCCTTTGTTGTTTTGTTTGCCTTTGCTGGGTTTTTGCACTTATTAATGTATCTGCATGTCTATCTAGATATGATAGGCAGGATAAATATTTTTGATGGAAAGAACGGGACCAATGGTTCCCTGAGGGGTATAGGAGAAGAGGAGGTGGCAGAAAGGAAGCGGGGTGGGTGGGTGGGTGGGTGGAACCAACCCAGGGACAAGGGAACAACAAGTGAACTAAAATCAATGGAGAAACGGTCGTAGGATGCCTAGAGGGGCTTAATCAAGGGCAATGTAGCAGCAAGGAATTACTAAACCCGAATGAAGGCCGAACATGATGGTGGGACAAGAGGAAAGTAAAAGGAAATAGAGGAAAGAACCAGGAGGCAAAGAACACTTACAGAGGTCTAAATACAGGCATGTGCACAAATATATATATATATACATATATATAAAATGAGAGAGGAATAGAACTATATATCATATCTATATCTTAAGAATTAAGGTTGCAGATAGACATTGGGTCTCAACTCAAGTACTCCCTCAACACAAGAACACTTTGATCTAACAATCAGGCATTCTGTGATGCTCACTTTCCCGACACAACCGCTGAAGACAAAACGGTTACATAAGTAAATGTGGTGAAGAAAGCTGATGGTACCCGACTATTGAAAGATATGGCATCTGGTGTTTTAAAGGCTTGAAGGTAGACAAGCAGCCATCTAGCTGAGAAGCAACAAAGCCCACATGGAAGAAGCACACGAGCCTGTGTGATCATGAGATCTTGATTGGATTAGGTATCAGGCATCTAAGACTCGGAACAAAATCATACCCAATATGAATGGGTGGGGGCATAGAGTAGAGACCCAATGCCCATCAACAGACAATTGGACATCTCCCTACAGAGGGGTCATAGGGAAGCGACAAAGCCCACATGGAAGAAGCACACCAGCCTGTGTGATCACAAGGTGTCTAAGGGATCTGGTATCAGGCATTATCAGAACAAAAAATCATATCATTGTGAATGAGGAGGAGTGTGGAGTGGAGACCCAAAGCCCATCTGTAGGCAATTGGACATCACCTTACGGAAGGGTCACGGGGAGGAAATAAGCCAGTCAGGGTGCAGTGATGAAACATACAACTTTCCTCTAGTTCCTGGATACTTCATCCCCCCTTTCCCCGCCCCCCCCCAACTATCATGATCCCAATTCTACCTTACAAATCTGGCTAGACCAGGGGATGTACACTGGTACAGTTAGGAACTGGAAACAGGGAATCCAGAACAGATGATCCCTTCAGGACCAGTGGTGAGAGTGGTGATGCCTGGAGGGTGGAGGGA
>NW_022107431.1:786591-790323 GCF_000313985.2 Echinops telfairi | reverse complement strand
ATATAACCTCCTCCCTGGGGGACGGACAACAGAAAAGTGGGTGAAGGGAGACGTCGGACAGTGTAAGATATGACAAAATAATAATAATTTATAAATTATCGAGGGTTCATGAGGGAGGGGGAGCAGGGAGGGGGGGATGAGGAGCTGATGCCAGGGGCTTACGTGGAGGGAAAACGTTTTGAGAATGAGGGAAATGAATGTACAAATGTGCTTTACACAATTGATGGAGGTATGGATTGTGATAAGAGTTGTATGTGCCCCTGATAAAACGATTTTTTAAAGGAAATGATGATGGCAGCATAAGTGTGAATGTGTTTGCCGCACAGGGTGAATGCATGGATTTGATGAGAGATATGAGTCCTCAATAAAAGTATTTCATTTAAAAAAAAGAAAAGAAAGAAAATGGGCATTTAAAACATTTTTTAAAAGAAAGAAACCCAAGTCAAATCACCTCGCTTCTCTGTTCAAAACCCACACTGCTCCTCATGCCACTAACATCCTTCTGGTGACACAGTGGCCTCGTGGTAAGTCTACACCTGACTGGTAGCCACCCATCGAAGCCACCTCCTGCCTCCTCACTCAGGCACGTGGTCACTGCTCTTCCTTGAAAACTGCCCAGCATGTTCCCTCCCTGGGACCTTAACACTTGGTTCTTCTGTCTGGAACCTTCCTCCCCAGTTGTCCAAACAGCCCTGCCTCTTCTTTCCTTGGGTGTCCACTGAAATCCATCCTATCATGGTTATGCCTGCTCATCTCCACAGAGACCTCGAGCCCCACTGGGAAATCCCGCTTTACTCTCCTGACACTTCTTTTGTTCAACCTTCTCTCTCCTTGAGAAGGTCGCTCCCTGAGGGCAGGCATCTTGATTGGCTTGCTCTGGCTTCCAGCATTCAGAACAGAGCCCAGGATGGTGGCGAGCCAACAAGCAGTCCTACTCTCTACAAAGCACTGCGCTCAGAGAGAGAGATTTGTGGGGAATGAATGCCCCGGCCTTCCATGTGCCCAAAACCACCATGGCAAGCAGCCATGCATACCAACTATACATAGAGAACAAATAAGAACAGTAGAGGTTGGACCAAGCTGGGAGAACCATGAGCCATGGGATGAAGCAAGCATCTGACTCAGCACGGGCTGGCCTCAAAGGAGAGGCATTGTCTGGAAAGGAGGGAGGTGCACGTGTGAGCAATGGTCTGAAAAGCAGAGGCAGGATTGAAGGAGCTATTGTGGAAAATGTACCCAGAGGCCAGGAGAAGAACGATGGAATTCACAAAATGCAGGAAATGGCCAAAGATGACACCTTAGGAATCTACTACTGCAAACCATCTTTTCTTAAATATGCACAAAGAGCGGCAACAACTTTCCCAGAACTTTGGGCATTGGGCAGAAAACAATGTGGGGGGAGGTCAGATGCGCAGGCATTCCCTCCCCTGAAGGCAATCAGTTGCCAGACTGCTGTCTCATCCCTCCACAGGGGTGGGCCTGCTCCCTGCCTCTGGGCACAATGGACAGGCTCCTGTAGGAGGAGTTTTCACCCTACTGATAATGTTCCTATGGAGACCCAGAGACCACCCCCTAGACCACCCTCTCATTACTGTGTACCCTATAGTGCAACCCCTCCCTGTGACATATGTCTCTACCTGTAGTTAGTGGGCTGGCAAGCCCCCAAAAGGTATATAGGCGTGAGTCAGCAATATAGAGCTCTCAGACCTCTCTGACTCTCTGATCTCTCTGGCTCCCCTCTCTTCCCCCTCTCCCTTGTTCCCTTGCCCTCCTTCCCTTCCCCCTCTCTCCACGTGGACCACCAAGCTGGGCTGAGGTGAGCAATGCTACCATGTAATATGTCTGACTGTATTATTGTATTATCTCTCATGCTCTCAATGACTCTAATATAATACTTATATATCTCAACGGTACAATTGTGCATTACTGAGCCCAGAAGTAGTATTACTGCACTCATAGAGAGTACTAGCGGTGGGGCCTGGTCCCCCACCCTCCCCCGCGCCATTTTTTATTTAATACTACAGAACAAACTAGCTATTTTGAGGAGCCAACGTGATACTTGAAAATCAGATGTAGTAGAACAAATGGGGATTTCTTTTTTGAAAAAATAACAATAAAGTTCTGGCGTGTAAAAAGCATTGGCTTCCATATGAGAGACTTTCTTTGAAAAAGCAGTGAAACTAATGAAAAAGTCTTGGCTAACTTTCCACACCCTGGACATATGCAAATGGAATCGCCTCGCCACTAGTCTCGCCTTCTTAAAACACCCACCCAGGCCAGAAAGAAAAGGCTACGGAAATGGACACTTTTCACAGAATGCAAGAAGGAGGTCTCAATCCTGACCTCAAATCTCACGGTTTGCTTTTAAATAAGCCCACGTGTCCTCCAGCTCCATCCACTCCCAGCATAGGCGGCTTCTCCTCCCAACCTGCTCTTCTTCCTCGAAAGACAGAGAGCCTTTTAAGGTCCCCAAGTGTCTTGAGTCTGTTCCCAAGCACAGGAATTTGCACAGCTGCAGCTAAAGGAAGGCATGTCCTCCCCAGGATGACCAGGGACCACGGAGGAGCTGGAGGTGTGGAGGAGGCAGGTGGTGAGGGACAAGCACTGGCTGTGCCTGTCTTCGGACTCCCGAATCTGGACCATGCGGAGGCCCCAGGGGTCTAGACTGTCCCCGGGGCACTGATAGGTGGAAGGGCCTGAGTGGTTGGCACCAGATGCCCTTCTAGAATGAGAAGGGGCATTGCTAGTGTCAGAGTGGCTGGGGAGGCATGGGGCAGGGTGGTAAACTGCAAGAAAGACAGAAACAACCAACATATGTCCAACGCACTGAAAGGGGGAAGGCAGCTGAGGAGCTGCAGATGATGCATCTCTGTTGAAGGGTCACCCCAGGGAGCAGGGTGGTGTAGATTTGGGTCAAAGAGGCCATGGAGTATACATGAGACTTAGGGTGGGGTGTTTATTAAAGACGGATGGAATTCCCATTCATCAGAAAATGTCCTTTGAGAATCTAGAATCTAGCCTCTAGGTGGTGAGCAGCAGTGTTGGTGGAGGGGTGATGTATAATCAAATTTCAACGAATGGACTCACCCACAGCATTTAACATGCCTTATACCCTCTTTGTCATCGAAGGGTTGAGGTTTTGTTTTTTGTGATTTTCCCTTGTGATGGGCGATGCAGTGTGGGACTGAGGTAGTTAGTTTATTGTGCCAACCTGGCCGATACACACATGTGGGATTAACTGAAGGGCGGAAGAGATAAATGGCTCGGTGAGCCTCGCCTTTCTTATCTCTTGCTCTTTGATCATCAGACCAGTGTACAACTGCCTTGCTTGTTCTGTACCTCAATTTGCAACTCACCCCCGTGAGACACTAGCAGTCCTTCAAGTCTTGAGGGCCGCCAGGTAGTCCGCTGTAGAGCAATTCAGGGTATCCGGACAGCAGCAGCACTACAGCCCCTTTCTGCAATCCCCCTAAAGGACAGTGGTGAAGGGAAATCTTCCCAGTGGGCAGAACTTCAAGTAGTGCACCTGGCCGTTCAGGCCGTGCATATAAGGGAAAATGGCCAGATGTGAGACTGTATACTGATTCATGGGCTGTGGCTAATGGCTTGGCTGGATGGTCAGGGAATTGGAAGGAACATGAGTTAAAAATTGGTGACAAGGAGGTGTGGGGGAGTGGGTTGGAAAGAAGGAACTGATTACAAGGATCTATATGTGACCTCCTCCCTGGGGGA
>NW_022107431.1:777601-784962 GCF_000313985.2 Echinops telfairi | reverse complement strand
ACCACGCAAAAAACCACAGCCAGCTGAGGTGCTTGCTGAGGGCAAAGGTAATACAGAATGGGTAGTAGTAGAAGGTAGTTCTACCTATCAGTTACGACCATGTGATCAATTGCAAAAGGAAGATTTGTAATTGTCAGTGTATTTTCTTTTTATGTGTTTATTGCATATCTTTCCTTTGTTCATGTATAATATATCAGATACAATTGGACTCTGCGTTTTCATTTATATGTATGATAGATGATTGATGATAAGTATAAGTGTGGCTTCATTAATGTCCAGAAATTATGTAATTATATATGGCTAAACAATTGTGTACAGGTAGGTGCCAAGTTGGCAAGGGGTGGATTGAGGTAGTTAATTTATTGTGCCAACCTGGCTGATAAACACATGTGGGATTAATTGAAGGGCGAGCCTTGCCTTTCTTGTCTCTTGCTCTTTGATCATTGGACCAGTGTGCAGCTGCCTTGCTTGTTCTGTGCCTCAATTTAGTTCTCGGGTCTCTTGCTTTGTGATGGTCGCACCAGGGTGCAGCTGCCTTAGCAGTTCCTTGCTTCAGCTTGCAAGGCTGACTTCCTACAAGACATTCCCAAGGAGAAGCCACATGGACCTACCCCGATGCAGCCCAGGGTGCTGGAGCACCTGTGTAGAGACCCTGCCAGCACTGAGCTGCATACACATTCACTGACTCGGCTTTCCTCCTGCAGTCGGCATCATTGCATCTGTTTTGTGAGATGGAGGAGGACTTTGTGGATTGGTGTTGGACATATGGGTTAATGGGCTAATGTTGGACATGTGGGCATGGGCAGCACTGGATTGGGATGTTTTCTTGATGCTCACTTAACCTTTATATAAAACTCTCTCTTTACATGAGTTGCTGTGGATTTGTTTCTCTAAAGTCCCCAGACTAACACAGGGAGTTACCTTGGTGAAGAGTGAGGTTCTGCAAGTGTGCTGAGGAAGCTTCCTCTGTCCTCATCTCTCGAGAGGTAAGATACATACATCTAAGGCAGTGGTTCTCAACCTTCCTGATGCCACCACCCTTTCATACAGTTCCTCATGTGGTGGTGACCCCCCAACCATAAAATTATTTTCGTTGCTACTTCATCACTGTCATTTTGCTACTGTTATGGATTCGGCGTCCCCTGTGAAAGGGTCGTTCGACCCCCAAAAGGGTCGAGACCTACAGGTTGAGAACCACTGCTCTATGGGATCTACCAGCAATGAGTTGTTGTCCTTCTTCATCTTGCTTAAGGGTGTGGAAGGATGTAACAGCCCCAGCATCTGCCTCACCTTCCTTGTGGGGTACCAAATATTCAGTGTCCTGCGGCACTAAACCCTTGCCCTATCGACTGCCCAGACCCATGGCCTGCTGACCCATCCCACTTCCCCCGCACCCACGTCAGTGCTGGGCTTGTGACTAGTCTTCCTCCGACCTCCTGTTCATTTGTAGCTGGAGCTCAGGTGACCTGGTGACCTCGCCGGGGTTAACCTGCAGGTGAGCCTCTCTGCTTTCTCACTTTGCTCCAAAGAACTTCTTCCTTAGCAAGACCGCGAGCCCGTACGCCCGCATCCAGCCCAGCCTTCCTCCTCACCTCCCGCTCTGCCATTCCACTCACTCTGACTCAGTCTCACACTCTGCTTTCTGACCCTGTGACGGGTCACCAGGGCCTGGTTGTGAAGCCTCCTTGGTGCTTATCAGGCACAATCAGTCTGCTGGCCTTTGGACCGTGGCTCAGACAGCTGAGGGGCTCACCTGTCAAGTCACCTTGCCCGGGCGTCCCGGACACCCCGTTCCTCCTGTTTGGGAGATGGCATGTTCTCCAGAATCACCCCGTGCGCCGCCTCTGTTGCTCAGCATCAGTCCAGACACACCATCCTGCTCTCTGACACACACCATCCTGCTCTCTGAGTGCTGCGTAAAGGATTTTTTACACAAAAATCCGGATAGGGGTCCGCTTTACTGACAACCTGGGACTGTCGAACATTGTGCCCTCTGACACAGCTCGGCCCCCTCTGCCCGGAAGTCCCCAGGTCTTCCCACACTGTCGGGGGTTACCGCCCATCATTCTAGCCACCGTTTCCTTCTCTCAACTCCAGGGAAAGTCTGGGACAAGCAGGACTACACCTGTGAGCCCTGAGGACCCTGTTCCACTCCCACCTTCAGAGGATACCAGTCAGAACTCCCATCCCCTCACTCACCAAGGTGGATGGAGACCTTCGGACTCTCGTTCCCGCTCTGCCGTACCCTTTAAAAGACCAACCGAACCCTGGTGTGTGTGTGGGGGGGGCCCCCGCCATGGGGGAGATCAATTCCAGACTGGAAGGATGACCACGGGTCATCTGCTCCAGGGTCTCACCGGTCTCTGTCCTGTGGCTCAGTTTTCACACGAAGGGAGCAGCGACACTAGGGGGATGCCCACTACAGATGACCCCACCGTTTCGGCTCCGAAGGGCGGCACGCTGGCCAAGTGCAGAGGGTCAGGAAAGGACGAGGAAGGGCGTGGGGAAGCAGGAGGGTCGCGCAGCTGCACTGAGGGGAGAGCAAAGAACGCCATGAGACAGCGTGCGCGAGTTGTTGGGTGGAAAACGGACCTTCCCTGTGACCCTGCTCCCAATCCACAACAAAGAGTTAAAGGGGGTGGGGGCGCGGCCATAATAGCTATAGTTGGCGTTGGTTAAAGCAGCTTTGTTTTGTTACCTAACTCAGCTGGATACTCATTCAGATTTCCAGACAGACGTTGGCTCAGGCATTTGGACAAGGCCTTCGTTAGCTTAGAAAGGAAAGCATGCCACACTTGGAGTAAGACAAGAGTTTGTTCTGTTTCGCTGATATGTCCACTCGAGCCACAAAACTGATGGCTGACACCTGAAAAGGGGAAAATAAAGGAAGCTGAGGTGCCGCCTTGGTGTGTTGGTATTGTCAATGCCGTCAAGGCGACTGAACTCCTGGTGGTCACACGGTCTTCCTGAGTCTCTGGGCACAGCTGCTGAGCTGCACCCCTGTGTTAGGTCCTGGTGGAAGCTTGTGGAAACACAGCTGGCGCTTACCTTGGTTTTGAAAAGACTTCTCTCTAGAAACTTATGATCACGAAGAGTCTAAGGAAAGAACTGCATTGCGGCCAAGTAGACAGCTCGAGTCATGGGTGATTCATGTGTGTTGGCTTCCAAAGAGATAAGGATCCATTTGAAGCCTGCCTGCCACTTCTTGTTTTTGTACGATCAACTGGTATGGAGGAAGGGGGGGAGGGAGAAAGGAGGGAGGAAGGAAGATGCCACACACATTGATGGATAGATAGATATGTTGAGCCCACTCCAGCCCATGCAGAGCTCATGCACAACCGAGCTAAGGTGGCCAGGTCCCCAGCATTCTCACCATTAGCCACGCGTTCATAGCCATCTTGGCAGCTAACATGCCAGCCGTCTCCCTGAGGGTCTCCCCCACCCTGCTGGTCCTGCTTCACCAACATGAGATCCTCTTCCAATGACTGACCTCTCCTGATGTTGTGTCCGGAGCAAACCAAACATGGCCTTTCCTGGTCCGTAAGATTTCCACCATCTGTCCTGCAGCAGTAGACCGCCAGGTCTTCCTGCCTAGTCGTTCTTAGCCCGGAGCGCTACTGAAACCTGTCCACCCTGAACGACCTGCTGCTCTTTGACAAAGCTTTCCACGTCACAGGAAACGCTGGTGGTGTCGTGGCTATGCGTTGGGCTGCTACCAGCAAGGTCAACAGTTCAAAACCACCTACTGCTCTGTGGGAGAAAAGGACAGGCCTCCTGCTCCCGTATAGCATTCCTGTCTCGGAAACACCCGGGGCAGTTCTCCCTGCCCTGGGGAAACTCTCCCACTCACGGGACCTCGTCTTTCTTTCACAGAGAGGCTGGTGTCTCCAAGCTGCCGACCTTGCTGGGAGCAGCCCCACACGCACGCACTACATCAGCGAGCTTGTTGTTGTTTGGTTCCACCCTCACAGCCACATGCAGCCCCCACCGCCGAGGGACACAGCACCACAGGTGGAGGCTCTTTGCAGATATGACCATTTGAGGTCAGTGGGATTACCCCTGGGTCTCACACCTAGAGATGATGGGAGGAGTTGACGCATCCTGGTATGACTCATGTCTACGTGACTGGATCTGGGGGTCCCCAAACCATGGGGTGAAACAAGAACACGCACCAAAGACCCACTTGAAGGTGCCGTGGGCACAGCCAAGGAGACAGGCAGGGGGTCAGAAGGCCCAGCTGGCTGCCGTTCTTGCTGGCCTCCAGCCCAGCCCCCGGAGACAGGCTGGTCTCCGATGTGCTCACAGTGAGACAGACAACAAAGGGGCTGCAGCCCGCTCCAACCGGATTCCGTTCGCTCCTTCAGAGTCACGGCCCCATGTCTGGGACAGAGTAAAGTCGTCACAGACATGAAGCTCAAGGGCGGCTGGGAAGCATAGGGCTCCCACTGGACAGAGCACAAGGAACGCCCCTCACCTGCGGTCAGAACCCAGCCGGGGAGATCGTTTGCCTACAGCAGCACTCGGGACTGAAGTCAGGTGGGCAACTGGTCTGTTTCCTCCTCTGCCCCTGCCTGTGCTCCCCCTGAAAGGACACTGGTCCCACAGCCCCTAGCCGTCACCCACCCCCTGCTCTCAAGCCCCCATCTCATCCCCACTTCTCCAGACCCAAGCCACACACCAGACACGGCTTCCTCCCTCATCACCCGTGGATGTCCCTGCTCCTGTCACCTCACCCCCCAGCTTGGGGGATTTCGGGAAGAACTTTTCTCATGGGCTTTGCCTCTGTGCACTATGGAAACTTGAACTTCTCAATCACCGTCCTGACCAAGAAAAGCCTACCTCCCTCTCCATGAGACGAGAGGAGCATGTTCCGTTATCCTCCATGAAGAGGCCAACACCAGTTGGCCAGCATGGCCACACCCCTCCTCCGGGGGGGCCCTGGGTGTCAGAGCGAAGTTGTGCTCCACGCAGAGCCAGTGGTTGGCCTCCCGGCAGCAGATTCTCCAGGTCTTCCTCCAAGGAGCCTCTGTGGGGTGTGGATCCCAGCTTTGTCTAGCCATCATCCCCGGAGCCTTCTGCACCAGCCAGGGAGGGTTGTGTTTAGACCAGAAGCTTCCTACTTCTTCTTTTTTTCCAATCATTTGCTGGGGGTTCATACAGCTCTTTTCAAAATATATACATCCATCCGTTGTGTCAAGCACATTTGTACGTTTGCTGCCATCATCATTTTCAAAACAGTTTCTTTCTACTTGAGCCCTGGGTATCAGCTCCTCATTTTGTTTTTCTTCCTGATCCTAAGAGAGGCGGCTCGGTGACGGGACCACAGGCATCCTGGGGCACTCTCTGGTTCTTATTCTGCTCCACTCATTGTGCTGAGCGGGGAGGACCTGAGCCATCCCCTGCTCCTGCCCAGAGCAGCCAGGGGTGGCCTCCTTGTGCTGCTCACAGAGCTGCTGTCTTCCCTGGCTTCCTCTTGGTGGACACAGAAACAAGAAAAGTCCATTTCCAGGCAAATGGGCCAGATTACTCCAGCCAAACTGCACATCCTCTGATAAGCTGGGGCCAAGTGTCTACGGCCAAGACCTCACTTTTCCATGGTGTCATCCCATGTACAGTAGGCCTGAGCTGGGGTGGCGAGAGAGCGAGGGCCCGACAGGGCGGGAGTGCCTGGGAAAGGGTGTTGGACATTCAGGAAAATGCCAGCAGTGTAATCTGCAGCTCCCACACAGCAGACTGAATCATCGCCTTGGTAGTCGTTCAGAACATAACAACTTCTCTTTGCTCTCTTTTTACTGTTGCTAGATATTTCGAGTGAAAACCCCCAGTCGATCCAGCAGTCATTTCCTCCAGGGGAGAGAGAGCTGGCGGGCTGCCTCCTTCTCCTGCCCCAACTGTGTCCAATCCTCGCTAATGTCTCCTGCACTTTCCCCTGAGGAGACGGGCGTCAATGAATCAAACCCCAACCAGCCAAGCCACGTATCTGCAGGCATTTCCTCTGGTTCAGATAAAGGCCTGGCTGTGAAGCCAGCGCAGTCTGAACACGCTCTCTGCATCGTCGTTTCCTGAAAGACGTGCGTTTTCCAAAGTGCCTTCCACCACCTTCCATGAAGATGGTCACAGAGGTCTTGTCAAACAGTTACTTGGTGGTCAAAGACCTCTGGGGAAACTTCATGGAGAAAATACTGAAGTTCTCAAGGGTTTCCTTCTACTTGGATCCACGGGATACTTGGGTCCCAAGAGTATTCTCTTAGAAGCAGCAGTCAAAATCAAAGAACATATTGTCCTGGGCAAATCTGTTTCCCAAGACTTCTCTAAAGTGCTAAAGGTCAAAGATGTCAGCCACCTGTGGTGTTTCTGTTCTGGTGAAACGAAGACCAAAAGCCTCGTCCCCATTACACACGGGCGAGTCGTCAGGGAGGAGGATGGACATCTCATTTCCATGTGTGCAGCGCCCTGCCCCAAGGAACATACCTGAAGACTGGCTACGGAGTCCAGCTTGCAGGAGCTCACATGCAGGCGCCAGCAAACCCAGGGCTAGTTTGTAAAGAACCTCTGCTCTGCTTGAGCGGAAAGGGGCAGATCAAAGAGATGAGCAGGAGGGGGGACCAAACGCTGAAGGAGACAGAAACAGAATCCCCTAGAACCAACAGGAAGACAGCCCAGCCCAGCTGAGCCCCTGGATTTGGATCCACAACAACTCCCATGGAAGCAATCAAATTACACATCGCATTGGGCAAATCTGCTGCATAAGACCTCTTAAACTGTTAAGGAGCAAGGATGTCGTTTTGAGGATGAACGTGCACCTGACCCAGTTTTGGTGGCCTCATAGGCAAGTGAAAGTGGAGCAATGAAGGAGGAAGACCGGAGGAGAAGCGGTGCCTTCAGATTGTGATGCAGGAACAAATCTTGATAATACTCTGATGTGGGATTATAAAGAGACTCTTCTCCAACTTTGTCTCCCCCAAAGGCATGCCAACCATTAGGGGCTTGTTGCTAGCTTATGGGGGGAGGTCAGATGCTCACAGACATCCTCCCTGGAGGCAGTCAGTCACCAGACTTGGTAGGCCCTGCTCCCTGCTGTTAAGGACAATGGGCTACTCCTCCCTAAAGGGCTGCAGTCATCAATTTGGTTTCTATAGGTGGAGTTCACACCCTACTGATAATGGTCTCATTCAGTTGAGCCAGGGAACAGGTCAAACCAGCTCAGTGACATCCAAGTTAGGCTGCCATCCTGAATCTAGGATCTTCCCATCTTGCCACATGTATACCCCCAATCTCTCCTCTTCCTATTGTGTGTATACCCCTAGACCACCCCCCTCCATTACTGTATTACCTATAGCACAACCCTTTCCTGTGATGTA
>NW_022107431.1:761616-777464 GCF_000313985.2 Echinops telfairi | reverse complement strand
TCTCTCTCTCTCTCTCTCTCTCTCTCTCTCTCTCTCTCTCTCCACCAAGTGGGACTGAGGTGAGCATTGCTACCATGAAATGTGTCTGACTCCATTATTTCTATCTCTCTTCTATCTCTCATGCTCTTTGTGATTTTACTATAATCTTTACTTACTATCAATGTACAATTGCGCCTACTGAACCCGTGATGATGTATATGCTAGGGGCTGGATTCCCCTTGCACTCTGGGATGCCAAAAGGAGTCCATCTGTCTTGGAAGAAGTCCAAGCAGGGTACTCTTTAGAAGTAAGAAGAAGTAACATGTCAACGTTGGACATGTTATCAGGAAGGATCAGTCCCTAGAGAAGGACATCAAGCTTGGTAAGAGAGAGGGTCAGCGGGGAGAGGAAGGCTGCCAGTGCAACGCGTTGACCCAGCAGCTACAGTCATGTGCTCAAACACAGCAAGGAGCCTGAGGAGGGAGCAGGACTGGGCAGTGCTTCATTCTATCACACCCAGGGTCCCTGGGAGAGCCCCCATCCAGCCCTCAGCAACAACCAAGGCTCCGATTGTGTCAGAGAACACGTCTGCTCTTCAAAGCCACTCCTTCGTCACAGCAGCTCCCGGAAGTTAAGACAAACGCTGTCGGAGTTCTAGCAGCACGGCCAGGTGTCAAGGGAGAGCGAAAGGAGAATGAGAGCTCACCTGTGCTGACCTCAGCGGGCATGGCAGGCACCTTCAATTATCCCCTGCCATGCCTGTGAAGGGCCACAGAAGCACTGCAAGTATCGATTGGGGGCTACAAACACAGTCTAGCAAGTAGGCAAGTTGGCAAATATGGAATCCGTAAATAGCCCCATTCCCAAAGTGCCCTCTTTCCAGGTAAGAAAATCCACTCCTCTGGTCTAGCGTGGATCTCTGAAGTGACTGCTGGGAATGACCTGGGCCTCCCCTGGCCCCCCTCCCTTCTCCCAGGGGTAGGCTCAGTGCCAGCCCTGGGTTAGTCAGCTTCCACGCCTGCCATGCCCAAAGCAGGGTTAGTGGCCACTTCCTTCCAAGCAGCAATTCAGTGGCCACTAACTCCTGGATCTTCCATATTCCACATGTGGTTTCAGAAACGGCGGCAATGTCTTCTCCAGAGGTGTCTCTCACCCCCACCCACCCTGGGCCCAAGCCAGTCCATGGCCACACCAACAGCCAGGGAGACTCTTTGCTTGGGCATGGAGCCTGGGGGCCCAGGAGTGTGGGGAGTCACGGGGCTGCTAAGGCTCAAAGGCTCATCCAATCACCCGGGCCAGCACTGGCAGTGGCCTGAGCTGATCCGGGAGCCCAGCGGGCGGCTGCACGCTGGGTGTGCGCTGACAGAGTGCAGAGGGTTTGATGGAGAGACGTCAGATGGGAGAGAGAAGGGCCCTCAAGAAGGCAGCGTCCTGGAGCTGGGAGGCCCCCTGCTCTGAAAGAGTGGCTTCAGTGGCCCTTGGTTCCACCCTCCATTTCCGTCACCAGTGAGGACGCACCAACCAGACCAATTGTCCCCCAGACAGCTCCAATTCCTTAGAAGCACACTGGACTGCTCTGCTCCTTGGGGTTCCCAAAGTGACTCTCCAGACCACTGCTATCGAAGGCTCCTTGGGTGGGCTTAGATGTCCAGCCTTTTAGTTCACAGCTGAGTACACCGATTGTCTGTGCCACCAGGCTCCTAGACGTTGGTGTTGGGTGCCATCAAGCTTGCTGCCCAGGTGACAGAGCAGTGCTGCCCCATAGGGTGTCCCAGGACTCACGTTTTGAGGTGTGATCACCAGATCTTTCTCCAGCAGGGCATCTAGATGTGGTTAGACCTCATGCCTCAGCTGCTGCACCCCCAGGCCCCTCACTTGGCACACCTGTTCCCATCAAGTCAATCTTAATTCCGGGTGACCCCACAGGACGAAGTGGAGCTGCCTCCTCTGGGTTTCAGAGGTGTACATCATTAAGCAAGCAGGCAAGCTCATCTTTCTCCCTGGGAGTGGCTGGTGGGCTCGCTGATGGCCCCATTGTGGACAACCCCACGGCATAACCCACGATGCCACCAGAATGCTGCCTTGGCTGCCCTATAGTAGGGGCTTATTAAAGAGTTGAGGACATAAAGACTAGTATGTATCTAGCCCTGCAATAATGGTGATCTATGAGTAGATGCATGGATAGGCATGTAAGCTGAAGGGGTGAGTGAAGGCGAGAGAAGATTTGTACCTAGGGATTTATCTTTACGGCAACTATATCCATGGGTGTGCTGGAGCACACAAACACCTCCAGGGAATGAGCCGCAGGGCTGGGAGCTCAAGGCTGTACTTAGGGGACATTAAGGGTCACCGGCAAGACATAGCCCCCAAAGACTATGTTTTATTCCCTGTTCTGCTGAGTGATTGGAGTCTTAAAACCCTGTGATCAACCATCTAAGGGACACAGACAAAAGGAGAGTGCAGAAAACCGCAGACACGCTGGCCCTGAGTGCAATGGCCCAACGGCCACGAGCATCAGTGCTGGACCCAGGAGACAACAGCTAGATGACGCCTGGGTGTCCGCCCATCACTCTGTGAGGAGGGAGAGGTGGGACACAGCGCAGGATCATAAAAACACCAGGCTGTTGGCCACCTATGGAGAAATGGGAACGGCAAGACTCTGGTGGCGGCCCTCCTTCAGTTCTGGGACTGGACTAGCTCTCTTGGCTCCACTTTCAGCCAAACGGTAGACAGGTCCAGAGGGGACGATCGCATGAGTGAGGGATGCACTCTGAGTGACCACCCGCTTGAGAGCAAAGGGCAGCATTTGCCCAAGGACAGAGTTCAGGAGACTTGGGGAAGCAGGAGGACTGGAAGCATGCATCGCAGAGAGGAAGGGGGTAACAATCACGGCGATGAAATGGGAGGCACGTGAACTGTGATCCGCGCTGTAAACCTGCACCCAGTGCACAATGAAAAGCTGACGGGAAAATTAAAAATGGATGAATCTGTGAGGGAAGGTCAAGTGGGGCGTGGGGGCGTCTGGAGAAAGAAAATCAACACCGAATGGCAGGGGAGACCATTGCCGTCTGTCGCTCCCTTCAGAGTAAAGGGGCTGCTGGGGCAGCGGGTTAATGCCTTGGGCTGCCCCCTGAAAGGTCAGTGGTTTGACCTCCGTGGAGGAATGGTGTCTGCAGAGTCTCGGAAACCCGGGGAGCTGGTCTGCTCTGTCCGCTGTGAGGCAGAAGCAACAGGGAGGCAGTGGGCTGGTGTGGTTTTCACCCCATTTCCCAGCACAGACGGCCTCCGTTCATAAGATGGCCTTACAGGTCTCTAGACGCTGCCAGTGGCTAAAAGAAGCAAGACTGAACCTTTCGTTGGGAGAATTTTGAAGGCCATGCTGACTGAAAATGCATTTTCTGCTTCCCGAGTTCCTTCAATGTCCACAGCACCTGTGGCCTGGCCAGATGCCAACGCAAGAAGCAAACGGTCCCCCAGAGGAGGAGTCTGCATGTGAGACCACCCACCACGTGGGTGGAGTGTGTGGTCGTGCAGTTCAGTTACAGAAACCATCAGATTTTGAGGGTCGCTGTCAAAGGTGGGGTGACTCTAACCTGGCTGTGGTCCAGCTTCCTGGGGAGAAATTCTCAGGTGATGGGGAATGAATGTGGCCTGGTTCCTGTTCCCTCCGTGTTGTGTTTGGAACAGAACGCCTTTTTCTCCCTCCTTAGGGAGCTGATCACATCTGAAGTAATAGAATTGGAAGGGCTGGGGCGTGTCCTCACAAAAACCCTCCTGAGGCTAATGACAGACTCAAGTGATGGCCAAGATTGGTGAAAATAATAAGTCCTATCTACACTTCTCTGCTAACATCCTCCTAAGAGTATAGAAGATTTCTTACGGATACCCGCCCAGGATCTGGGACGGAGAGAACTAACCCACCCTTGTTAACTTTGTTTGCTTGTAATTTGTCTTGCCCCCTTGTCTCCTGAGTGGTGTCTAAGGTTTGTGTCTGACCCCACTCCACTCCACTGCCATCCAGCCCATGCTGACTCACAAGGGGCCCTTTCTAGGGCTCCCAAGGCGGTTGGTCTTTATGGGAGCAGAGAGCCTCATCTTTCTCCCAAGGAGGGGCTGATGGGTTTGAATAGGCAACCTCGTGGTTAGAAGTGCACTGCTTACTGGACAGCACCTTCAGGGCTTCTGCTAGCCTCAAAGGAAGTCATGGTGGCACCTGGATAAGCTCCTAGCTCTTCACCAAAAGGCTGGTATTTTGAACCAACCGGGGCTCTGAGGGAGAAAGGCCTATTGATCTGCTTCTGTAAAGCGTGCTGTTTAGAAAACCCCGAGGAGCACGCCTCCTCTGTCACATGGGCCAGAGGGAACTGGACAACGCAGAGCAGCCACCAGCCTGAAGGGTGGCAGCTTGACCCCTCCTGGCAGTGCCCGGAGGTTTGGAGTTCTGCGGCTATAGAGGTCACGTGGAGCGAGAGTCGCCACGGCTGGAGACGCGCATGTGGACCCGGGTTTGGCTGGGCTTGGGTGAGCAGAAGAACAGGAGAGCTAACTGGAAGTCAAGTTGCTGCTCAGCTCTGACCCATAACAACCCTGCACACAACAGAAGGACACTCTGCCCAGCCCCACACCATCCTTACAATAGTCCCTAAGCCTGAGCCCATGGCTGCAGCCACTGTGCCCAACCACCTCGGCAAAGGTCATCTTCTTTTTCCCACCCATCCACTTTACCAAGCATGCTGTCCTTCTCCAAGCACTGATCTCACCTTATGTGTCCAAAGCATGTGAGGCCAAATCCTGCCATTCTTGCCTCTAAGGGGCACACTTGGCGTTAATCCATGGTGTGAAGTGGCAAAGCTAATATCCACACTATCACCACCAATAGATGAAGTGCTGCTGAGAGGAGAGGCTCTGGTGATCGTGTGTGTGTGTGTGTGTGTGTGTGTGTTAGTCTAGATAGGCTAGAGAAAAAAATTCACAAACATGCATATGTATATAAGAGAGGGTTTTATATAAAGGGTAATTGTACATTAAGAAAGGATCCCAACCCAGTCCAGTCCAAGCCCATAAGTCCAATAGTAGCCCATATGTCTGATACCGATCTATAAAGTCCTCCTCGGATTCATGAATCATATGCAATGGTGCCAAATGCAGTACGATCACAGGCCAGTGGGTAAGAAAGTCTTTGGATCCAGTGGTGGTGTAAGTATCTCAGTGCTGCCAGGAGTCTCTATGTGGCTTCTCTGGCTCCAGAGTTCTGGTTGCATCAGGATAGGTCCATGTGGCTTCTCCAGCTCCCCTGGCATGGGGTCTATCAGCTCAGTGCCATCTGTCTTATCAGTAGAGCGTCTCCAAGGGAGTAAACTGAGAGAGAGAGAGAGAGAGTCTCCCTCCTCCAAGGAGGAAATACCAGAGGTTTCCCAGAATCCTCAGGGGAAGGCCATGCTCACACAGAGGCCTCACTGGCTGTGACCCTATTGACAGACTAGACTCCACCTCTTCACTCTTAATCCTCTCAAGTCCCAAATTGACACAAGATTATGTAACTACCACGGTGTGTTTGATATTTTCCAGCAGTTTTGTCAGGATGAGAAGTATAGGGAAGCTGGTTGGCTGGTCCTCCTTAAAATAGAAAATATGATCAAGGAAAGGGATGATCTCAGAACCTCAGAAGCACATCTCAAGTGCTGAATAACAGGCCTACATGTGCTCCAAACAAGAGGCTTCTCTCCTCTAGTAATAGAGCTGATGTTGCTGAAAACCAAATCCAGAGTCGCATCGTACAAGTAGCTGACTTACAGTGTCAGCTAAATTGCTGGTCTAGAGCAGTGTCTGATATTAAAGTAAAGGCATTAATCTGAAAGAAACAGGACCCTGAAACATGGGATGGGAACATGTGGGCTGATGACCCAGAAGAAGATTGAGACACCCGTCAATAGATCAACTCCTCCCACCCGAGGGGATTAGCCCACTATCAGTAAAACAACTCACACCTGAGCAGATTAACCAAACTGTTTAATCAAGCTGAAATGCCAGGCGGGGCTACATCTGGAGCATTGCCTGAGGAATATGCCTTACGAAATATTGCTGACAGCCCCCAGGAAACACCCCCACCACCCATTATTTCCTCTAGACCTATAGCTAGACTTAAGTCTCAGAAAGTTCCTAAAGGTGAGGTTCAGATGATGACTCAGGAAGAAGTGTGTTGTGCTCATATGATCTTCTGGAGTTTTCTAACCTGTACAAGCAGAAGCCTGGGAAAGATCCATAGGGGTGGTTGCTAAGGGGACCAGTTCCTAACATTGAGTTCCTCAATTTGGACCTCTAAGTGCAGATTCTTCCTTCAGCAAGAGAGGGTAATAGAGGATCTAATAGCTTATTTAGTTAGGTCCCTGCAGCATGGGCTGCCAGATGGCCTAGATTAGACCAACTTGAGGTACCTGACCTACATTGGTACACTGTAGAACAGCAGTTCTCAACCTGTGGGTCATGACCCCTTTGGGGGTCAAACAACCCTTTCACAGGGATCACCTAAGACCATCGGAAAACACATATTTCTGATGGTCTTAGGAACCGAGACACCGCGCCTCTATCGTCTCCAGGCGGGTCCGCCAGCATGCGGACATGCTGATCTGGTGGGAAAGAGGCTATCTCAACCTTCGCACTCACACTGACATTGACTTTTTACGCAAACTGTTTCCAAATGTAGCGATGTAGTTTACTGTTATTAAGACTCTTACCCATGTTACACCATGCTTCAAGACAAAATTTCATTTATTCATAATTAGAAATAAATATTTCACAATATATAATTACATATTGTTTTTGTGATTAATCACTATGCTTTAATTATGTTCGATTTGTAACCATGAAAATACACTCTGAGTATCAGATATTTACATTACAATTTATAACAGTAGCAAAATTATAGTTATGATGTAGCAATGAAAATAATTTTATGGTTGGGGGGTCACCACAACATGAGGAAATGTATTAAAGGGTCGCGGCATTAGGAAGGTTGAGAACCACTGCTGTAGAAGAAGGCATCCAAAAGCTTAGGGAAATTGGTATGTTGGAATGGATCTACCAGGATAACCCCATAGACCCAACACAGGAGTGCCCTGAGAACATGCCTTTCACCACAACCGTAAGAACAAGTTTGTGAGGTGGGCCCCAGCATCTCTGACGACTCCTGTGATTGCTATTTTATGTGCACCAGGGTTGACAGTGGGCACTGCCCTGAGTGAACTCCAACATTTGCCTACAATGGGGCTGATTGGGCCCCGTGGTGGTAGAGGGCAGGACTCAGCGCTGAACCAACAGAGACAAGGTGGGCAAGGTTTCCCTAGTGGTCAGAACAACCTGTCTCATGTGGACTTCTGGCACTGGCTACTTAACACAGTGTCCCTAGGAGTGAAATACATGGGAAACCTACTAAATATTCACATGCTCTATGCAGGCAGAAGAATGCTGTATCAGGTGAACAGCACAATAGAGAGTCACAAACCCTCAATCAATTCCCAGGCCTAAGCCAATCTACAGACCCAAAACCCCTTGGATGAGGGGAAGCCAAGTCCCTTTGAAGAAGGAGCCTGCTATATCACTGAAGGTTTATATTGTTAGTAATTCTTCTAGCCTTCCAAAAAAAGTGACCTGCAGCCTTTCACAAAAGTAACTGTTCACTGGGGAAAGAAAATAATCAAATTTCTTCTCAATACCAGTCTCAAAGGACCACCAAAAGCAGTTTGACTTCAGCTGGCAGGGCAACAATACACTTTCACAACTCTCCCCCAGGGATACATCAACTCTTCTGCCCTGTGCCATAATTTAGTCTGAAGGGATCTTGATTGCCTGTCTCTTCCACAAAATGTCACACTGGTCCATTATATTGATGACATTATTCTGATTGGACCCACTAAGGAGGACGTATCAAAGATTCTAGATTCGTTGGCACAACATCTGCGTGTGAGAGGTTGGGAAATCAACCCAACTAAGATTCAGGCACCCTTCACCTCAGTAAAATTTCTAGGGGTCCAGTGGTGTGGGGCAGGTCGAGATATTCATACTAAAGTGAAGGATAAGCTATTGCATTTGCCCGCGCCCCGCCCCCCCCCCCCAATGACTAAAAAGGAGGCACCAGGAGATCCCATAGGCTGACTCTTAGTGCTACCATGCCCTGTGATTAAAGTAAATAGTAAACTACAGCAACCCAATCCTGACAGGACTTATAATGACCCAGACCCCTCAGGAATAAAGGTCTGGGTCACCCCACAAGACAAAGAACCACAGCCAGCTGAGATGCTGGCCAAGGGCAAAATTATACAGCAAAGGGGAGTTCTACCTATCAGTCACGACCCTCCCCATGATCAATTGCAAAAAAATAGGTTTGTGATTGTCAGTATTTCTTCTTTATATGTGCTTATTGAATATATTTCCTTTGCTTGTGCTCAATGTACCAGATACAATTAGATTCACTGTGTTTCCATTTATATGTATGATAGATGTATGATGTTAGGTGTAAGTATGACTGAATTAATGTCTGGAAATTATATACAGCTAAAAAATTATGTACAGGTGCCAAGTTGACAGTGGGTGGACTGTGATAGTTAGGTTTATTGTGCCAATTTGACCAATAGGAACATGTGGGGTTAATCAGGTCACAGTTTAATTGGAGAGCAAAGAGATAAATGGGTCTATAAGGCCCGCCCCCACTCCCTCTTTCTCTATGGTGATTAGAGGTTGCTGTAGCATGCTGCTGCTTTAACTAGTTCTCTGCCTCGACCTGTGAGCTCCACTACCTGTGGGACAAGCCAACCCATGTATCATGTTTCTAGAGCTTGAGACTCCTTTGAGACATGCTTTGCCTCACTGCTGGTGAGTACATCACTTGAGCTGGTGGATCCTATCACCTTGCATTGCGTGTGTCTGATATGCCATCTGGGCCTGCTTCGCTAAGCTCTGAGCTACTGACTATTGGTGACCCATCCTACTATTTGCTGTGGGAAGACTGTTCTTGCCTTGACTAAGGGAGGGCACCGCTTCCTCCTTCCTTGACCTTGGACCCAGCAGCCCACATGAGTTGAATGGCTTCCAGTGTATTAATTGTTCCATGGAAGTGAGTTGAACGGAACCCTCTGTATTGCTGTGTGGACTAATTAGCTGTTACATTCCTTCTCACTATATAAACACTTATATATATTCATAAGTGTCCTGGTTTTGTTGCTCTAGAGAACCTGCCTAACACAGCAGTCAATAATACTTTCAATATTCTTCTCCAGAACCAAAATCCAAATGCATCTATTCTTCTATGGTCTTCCTTATTAAATATCCAACTTTTACATGTTTATGAGGCAATTAAAAATACCATGGCTTGGGTCAGGCATACTTTAGTCTTCAAAGTAGCCTCCTTGTTATTCCATACTCTAAAGAGGTCTTATCAGCAGATTTACGTCATGCAGTATGTCTTTTGATCTCTTGACTGCTGCTTCCATGAGCACTGTTTTTGGACCCAATTAAGACGAAATCCCTGACAACTTCAAACGTTTCTCTATTTATCGTGATGTTACCTATTGGTCTAGTTGTGAGGATTTTTTTTGTTTTGTTTTAAGGATTTTTGTTGCTGTTTGTTTGTTTGTTTGTTTGTTTGTTTGTTTGTTTCAGTCATTGTATTGGGGGCTCTTACAGCTTGTACAACAATCCATACATGCACTGTGTTCAACACATTTGTCCATATACATTTCCTTTTTACTTGAGCCCTTGGTATTAGCGTCTCATTTTAGCCTCCCTGCCTCACCCTCCACCCTCATGCACTGCTGATAAATTATTATTTTCATATCCAACACCATCCGCTCTCTCCCTTCACCCGTGTTTCTGCTGTCCATAACCCGGGGGGAGGGAGGGAGGCATCATACATCGATCGGGGGAGGGAGGAAGGCAGAATGGAGACAGGAAATGCGGGGTGGGCAAGGGTGCTGGGGGAGACAGGAAATGCGGGGTGGGCGAGGGTGCTGGGGGAGACAGGAAATGCGGGTGGGCGAGGGTGCTGGGGGTGCACTGGGGGATGGCAGTGGACGAGACGAAACAGAACACGGGTGGACTCCGGATGGAAACTGGTCTGCTCTGTAAACTTTATCCTACTTGGGAATACACGTGTGTCTTTAAAATGTGTCCATTAGTTGGGGCAGTTGTGTTCTGCTTTGCACATACTATGGACATGCAGTAAATCCTGGTTAGAATGGGAGGGGTGGGAATCAGACACTGGGAGCCCCGTGGAGCGTATGTCGTTCCAGGCTCACAGGAGCTGTGAGGCATGATGGACTATCTCTATCCCTGCAGCACTAGGTGGACATTAGTTGGTGCTCTTTATTGCACACCGAGACTCACAAACCAGACTAGCGGTGACCGTGTAACCACCCTGAAGACTTCTCTGGAACTCCAGAGTGAATGAGGTCAGTTGACCCTGCCATGGGGTTCGGACAGGCCCGCCTTAGCACACCCTGTTCCCACAGGCCAAGCTGTGCGGTCACCGAGCCACCTGCCTTCCTCTGCGCCGGCCAGCACAGTGGGGGTCTGGCATGGACACCGCCATCCACAGCTGTGGGAAGGCCCCCCTCTGACAGCGCAATTGTAGGTTTGCTTTTCACAAACTCATGAGCTACTGAGACCTCCAGGGATGTCTGGACACAAGGTTTTCTGCTGTGTTCCGGGCTCCTCTGGGCCCTGGAAGGTTCTTCTGAGGTCGCTGGGTGGGGTGAAGTGGCCACCGACCCAGGACCACCTCTCCCTGCAGCTCAGGCGGCCATCCCTCTGTCTGTAGGGGCATCACGGTGCACCGTGGCTCAGAGAACTGGATGGAAGAAAGAGACTCTCAAGGCTGACAGCTGTGCCTGTCTTGTGAAGTGGGGTGGGCTCCATGGGGCAGTCCTTGCAGGAGGAGCCTCTACATGCCCCAAAGCAGGCCACATGGACGGAAGCCCTGCCTGCCCACCACCTACCCCACCCCCGTAGAGCTGAAGACAGAGCAGTGATAAGAGTCAGTCCTGTGTGCAGCATGGCCCAGCCGGGGGAGGCTGATGAGGGGCCACAGGACAAAGAGAGGGACTGCAGAGGGCCACACACAGTCCATCGTGGGGGTGCGGGCCAGGGCTTCTGACATTTCCTCACAACGTGCTGTTGCTAGGTGCCACTGAATGGGCTTCAAGCCTTAGCAACCCGTGTGCAGCCAGAGGAAACACTGCCCACTCCGGCGCCTTCCTCGCGATCATTCTTTGGCCTCAGCCCCTTATTGCAGCCCTCATGTCACCACTCCATGGAAAGCCTTCCCCTTTGTGGTGGATCCTCTACTTCATCAAGGAGGAGGGACTTTCGCAGTGTCTCTGTGGAGTTAAGAAAACCAACAGGGAAGAAGGGACGTGCTCAGCGTATCTCAAACTGAAAGACCCGAAGACAAAAGTCAAGCCTTGAGTTGTGATACCGCAGGTTTCTCTGCCTCCACTTGCAACCGGTTTGTCGTACTGTGGTGGCTTCTGCATTGCTGTGACATTGGAAGCCAGGTCACTTATATTCAAATGCCAACAGGGTCCCACCCAGAGTGAACAGGTTTCAGTGCCGCTTCCATACTAAGACAACAAAGGAAGACTAGGCCGTCAACTTCAGAAGAATTAGCCGCTGAAAACCTTATAGGTAACATCAAAATATCATCAGTCGCTGGAAACCTCATGAACAGAAGCAGAACATTGTCAGAGATGGAGTCAAAAGACGAGCGCTCAGGTTGGAAGACACTCAAAATATGACTGATGTCTTAGGCAGGGTTCTAGAGAAACAAAACCTGTACACGTATGATCATATATATTCATATCTATTAAATATATATTTATATATGTAAAAGGATAGGTTTATAGAGTGAGAAGGAATGACACACTAATAAATCCACACAGCAGTACAAAGGGCTCAGTTCAACTCACTTTTGTGGAACAGGTAATGTACTGAAAGTCCTTCAACTCACAGAGGGGGCTACGGTCCAAGGTCAAGGAAGCAGATACCAGAGTCTTCCCTCAGCCAAAACAGGCAGAGTCTGCCCTCATTCAGCAGACAGCAGGATGGGTCAGCAGCAGTCAGTAGAATGGGGCCTTAGCAAAGCAGGTCCGGACAGGATATCAAACTCAAGCAATGCAAAGTGATAGGATCCACCAGTCTCCAGCTCAAGCAATGTGCATACTACATACCAGCAGTGTGGCAAAGCAGGTATTGAAGGAGCCTCAAGCTCTAAAAACACGATCCATGGGTTGGCCTGGCCCACAGGTAGTGTAGCACACAGGCTGAGGCAGAGAACTAGTTAAAGGAGTAGCACGCTGGTCTGATCGCCAGAGAGCAAGAGAGAGGGGGCGGGCCTTGCAGAGCCATTTATCTCTTTGTCCTCCAATCAAACTACAACCTGATGACTCTCCACCACATGTTCCTATTGGTCAGGTTCATACAATAAACCTACCTATCACATCTGAGGAAGAATTGCCTTCTCATCATGATGTAAATGGAGTAAAGTCTTCGGGAGTAAAACCTTTGGAACCTTCATTTGCTGATGGAGCATGACTTGAAATAAGAAGAAAGAGCTGCACACATCAATTAATAATTAAAACGTGGAATATATAAACCATGAATCCAGGAGCATTGGAAGTCATCAAAAATGAAATGGAATGTGGAAAGGTTGATATCTTGGACATCAGTGAGCTGAATGTACTGGTAGTGGGCATTTGGGATCAGAAAATCAAATGCTTACTATGCCAGGAATCGCAGATTCAAGAGGAACAGTGTCACATCCATGGTCAAAAGGACATCTCAAGATCTGTTTTCAAGCACAAGGCTGTCGTGATAGACTAATGCCTATTCGTATACAAGGAAATCCAGTCAGTACAATTATTACCCAAATTTTCACATCAAATACTAAAGCTGGTGATAAATTAAAGAACTCTACCAATGTCTTCAGTCTGAACTTGACCAAATGTGCAATCAAGATGCATGGATAATTATTGGTGATTGGAAAGCAGACACTGGAAACAAAAGAGGAAGGAACAGCTGTTGGAAAAGATGGTCCTGGTGATACAAAGGAAGATGGAAACCACAGGACAGAATTTCAGAAGACCAACAACTTCATCCCAAACACTTTTTCTTCAACAGCAAAAAAGGCCAATACATATGTGGATTTCTCCAGACAGAACACACAAAAATCAAATTGACTGCATCTGCGGTAAAAGATGATGGAGCGGCAGCTGCCGCCAGACCAGGGCTGGCTGTGGACCAGACCATCACTTGTTCATATGTAAATCCAGGCTGAAACTTAAGAAAATAGAAACACATCCACGAGAAGCAAAAGACGACCTTGAATATGTTCTACCTGAATTTTGAGAGGATCTCAAGAACATATTTGATGCACTGAAGACTAATGAAAAAATACTTGATGAGCTATGGGATGACATCAAGAACGTCATTCATGAAGAAAGCAAAATGTCATCAAAGAGACAGGAGAGAAAGAGAAGATCCGAATGGATGCCTGCTCTCGTTCTTGGAGTAGCTAAGGCAAATGGAAGAAATGATGGCATCCAAGAGTTGAACAGAAAGTTTCAAAGGGCAGCTCAAGAAGACAAATCCAAATCACATAATGAAATGTGCAGAGACCTAGAAAGCCAAAATGAAGAACACACTCCGTGTGTCTTAAGCTGAAAGAACTTAAGAAAATGTATAATCCACGGGTTGCAATACTGAAAGAATCTATGGTCAAAATATTGAATGATTCAGGAAACACTTGAAGAAGGTGGAAGGGATACACACAGTCACTATAGCCAAAGGAACTGATCGACATCCCACCATTTCAGGTGGCAGCGTAGGAGATGAAGGAAGAAGTTCAAGCTGCACTGAATATATAAGCCAAAAGCAAGGCCCCTGAAATTGGTGGAATTCCAAGTGAAATGTTTCAGCAAGCTGATGAAGCATGGAAAGCACCCACTCATCCATGCCAGGAAATTTGGAAGACAGCTACTTGGTCCACTGACTGAAAGAGATCCATATGTGTGCCCATTCCAAAGAGAAGAATGCACAAATTATAGAACAACATCCCTGATATTACATCCAAGGGAAAGTTTGCTGAAAATCATCCAACAACAGTTGCAGCAGTACATCGACAGGTAGCTGCCAGAGGTTCAGGCTGGATTCAGAAGAGGAAGAGGAACCAGGGGTATCATTGGTGATGTCAGATGAATCTTGGCTTGAAGCAGAGACTACCAGGAAGATCTTCCTTGTGCTTCAGTGAGTAGGCCAAGGCATTTGACTGTGTGGATCATAGCAAACTGTGGGTTTGTGCTCATGTGGAACCTATACGTGGATCCAGAGGCAGTTGTGTGCACAGAACAAGGGAATACTGACTAGTTTAAATTGGAAAAGGTATGCTTCAGGGTCATATCAGTGCTAGGCTGTGTGTTAGTCTGGGTAGACTAGAGAAAAAAATTCATAGACACTCATATATGTATAAGAAAGAGGTTTACATACAAGAGCAGTTGAATATTGAGAAAACATCCCAGCCCAGATCAAGTCCCAAAGTCTGATATTAGCACATATATCTAATACCAGTCTATAAAGTCCTCTTCAGACTCATGCAACACATGCAATGATGCTGAATTCAGGATGATCACAGGCCAGTGGGTGGGAGTCTTGTGGCTCCAGTAGCGTTGTAAGCATGTCAGCACTGGCAGGGCTCTCCATGCGGCTCCTCCAGCTCAGGGCACTAGTGTAGTTCCATGTGTCTTGTCAACTGCAATGTCACCCAGGGAGTGAGCCTGTGTCCTGCCTCCAAGGAGTTCTTTATCTCCTTAGTGCCTCCAAATGAGGTCATCAAGCTGTCACCTGATTGACAGGCTAAACTCCATCCCTTCACTCAAAAGTCTCAAATTGACAACAGATGATGTAACTACCACAGGCTGGGATAACTAGAGAGAGAAATTGCAGAGACACTTAAATATGTATAAGAAAGAGCTTTAAATCACGAAGTACTATATCTATCAAGAAGACATCCCTGCCTAGTCCAACTCAAATCCATAAGTCCAAGGCTCATCCATGAGTCCCTGAGCAGAACCACGGAGCCACATATCGGAGATGCAGAAAGGGAAGCCGGAGCAGGATGATCGCTGGTCGGTGCACGCAGTCTTGTCAACCCAAGGCCAGTAGAAGCATGGCGGGGTGCTGACACCTCTCAGGGTCCAGTGGCTCCATGATGCCATCCTTGAAGGCAGACACAGAGTCTAAGCGAAGTCCAGTGAGGAGGAAGGTGATGGGGCCTGGGGGGGAGGGGCTCCCAGTTTCCCCTCGCTTATCAGACCACACTCCCATTAGCGGCACCGTCAGGCTGTAACCCTGAAACTCTCATACATCTTCAGAGTGACAATAAATCATCTAACTGCAGTCTCCATTTACCATATTTACTTAATCTGCATACTGAGGAAACATGAGGAGCTGGACTCCATTAAGAACATGGCATCAGGACTGAGAAAATACTGCACCGTTTTTACAAATGACGCAAGCTTGCTTGTTGAAAGTGAAGACTTGAATCACTTATTGATAAAAACCCAACATTACAGCCTTCCATCTGCGTCACACTTCCATCTGCGTCACACTTCCATCTGCGTCACACTTCCATCTGCGTCACACTTCCATCTGCGTCACCCTCCCATCTGCGTCACCCTCCCATCTGCATCACCCTCCCATCTGCATCACCCTTCCATCTGCATCACCCTTCCATCTGCGTCACCCTTCCATCTGCGTCACCCTCCCATCTGCGTCACCCTTCCATCTGCATCACCCTTCCATCTGCATCACCCTTCCATCTGCAT
>NW_022107431.1:745760-761516 GCF_000313985.2 Echinops telfairi | reverse complement strand
CTTCCATCTGCATCACCCTTCCATCTGCATTACACTTCCATCTGCATCACCCTTCCATCTGCATTACACTTCCATCTGCATCACCTTTCCATCTGCATTACACTTCCATCTGCATTACACTTCCATCTGCGTTACACTTCACATACAGAAAACAAACAAGCAGATCTTCACTCGACCAGTAAGTATCATCGTAATAAATGCAGAAAATATTGAAGTTGTCGAGGATTTAAGTCTACTCAGATCCATAGTCAATGCTCATGAGAGCAGCAGTGACAACGTCACAAAACAACAGTTTGCCTCGGGGAAAATACTACCAACCGGCTCTTTAAAACGTTAAGGAGTAAAGATAGCACTCAGAGGACCACAATGCCCCTGACTTATGCCATGATATTTCCAACTGTGCGAAGACTGGGCAAGGAATAAGGAAAAGAAAAGGTAGAAAGGGGATCACTGAAAATGCAGGGAATGCTCCCTCTGTGGAATGGATTGACACCACAGCCCGTCAATATAAACAAAATAAAATAAAAGCTCACTGCCATTGAGAGGACTCACAGTGACTCTGTAGGACAGGTAGAACTGCCCAAGTGAGTTCCCAAGACTGTAATTCTTTACAGGAGTAGAAAGCCTAGTCGATCTCTCTCTGAGCAGCTAGTGGTTTCAAGCTGCTGACCTTGTGGTTAGACACCCAATGAGTAACCACGACATCGCCAGAGCTCCTCTCATGCACGCCAGCCATGGCGGAGAAAGTGCAGGGCCTGGCAGCATCCCACTCTATTCTACCTGAGGTCGTCCCGAGTCTTAGCAGACTCAGCACTAAAGAACAGCCTTGCTTCCTGGGTGACACGGGAGGAAGCACTCACGTCCGCCCTGTGTCACGTAATCACAGTAAGAGAAGGGACCCAAAGAACTGGCAAGGTGCCCCAAAGCTGACTTCGAACCACGCTTCCAACAAAAACCATAGCAAGATTTCAATGATAAATTTAGCTTAGTCTTTTATTTTATTTTTATCATTTTATTGGGGGCTCTTACAGCTCTTATCACAATCCATATATCCATCCATACATCTATGTCAAGCACTTTTGTACACGTTGTCATCATCATTTTCAAAATATTTTTTACTTGAGCCCTTTGTATCAGCTCCTCATGTTTCCCTCCCTCCCTCATGAACTCATGATAAGTTATAAATTATTATTACTTTCATATCTTACATCATCTGCTGTCTTCCTTCACCCATTTTTCTGTTGTTCATTCCCTTGTGGGGGTGTTATATATAGGTCATTGTGATCGGTTACCCCTTTCTCCCCTCACCTTCCCCCTACCCTCCTGGTAGCACTACTATCATTATTGGTCCTGAGGGGTTTATCTGTCCTGGATTCCCTGTGTTGTGAGCTCTTGTCTGTCATTCTGTGATGCTCACCTTCCTGACAGGATCGCTGAAGACAAAATGGGTGCATAAGCAAATGTGGCGAAGAAAGCTGATGGTGCCCGGCTATCAAAAGATACAGCATCTGGGATCTTAAAGGCTTGAAGATAAACAAGCAGCCATCTAGCTCAGAAGCAACAAAGCCCACATGGAAGAAATACAGCAGCCTTTGTGTTCATGAGGTGTCGAAGGGATAAGGTATCAGGCATCAAAGACCCAAAACAAAAAATCATACCGATGTGAATGAGGGGGAGTGCAGAGTGGAGACCCAAAGCCAATCTGTAGACAATTGGACATCCCTTCACAGAAGGGTCACAAGGAAGAGACGAGCCAGTCAGGGTTTATTACAGCATCAATGAAACATAACTTTCCTCTAGTTCTTTAATGCTTCCTACCCCAACTATCATGACCCCAATTCTACCTTACCGATCCAGCTAGACCAGATCATGTGCACTGATACAGATAAGAGCTTATTCTTGTTAACATAACGCTTCTGTGTCAGGCTTTATAAATAATTGGCTCCAGGGATTTCTGGAATGAGAACTAATTACAAAAAACAACAGCAACAGGAATCTCTGGTCTCCTGAGGTGATTACAAATGACAGATCAGTATTTGTCACTTTATCCTCTAATTGGTTGAATGCCGTCATACCTTGAATAGAAAAATGGACTAATTGATCCCTACATCTTGTATTTCAAGTGTGTGATTATTCTAAAAATCTAGTTCCTTCTTTTCTTTCAGCCCAGTTAAACTGTTTCTGATAAAGCAAATAAATTTCTATTCCAGCAGAAGTTAAAAAGTATTTCAAGACAATAATGAAGTTTCTCCCACAAGAATAAATTTCTTCTACAAGATTTATATTATAGCACCAACTACAATTAATATCATTTTTTCTCTAGTTGGATTTTGGCTCTACTACTTTTAATGCTGTCATTACATGTTAATATGTCACAATTATATCGGAGTTTCAGTGCCTCTTCTGAGATCCACTTTGATCATTTCTCTCTTTCCTGTCTTTTTAATGACCTTTGGCTTCCTTCATGTATGATGGTCTTGATGTCCTCTCACAGCGCATCAGATCTCCTGTCATCAGTGTACAATGTGTCAAATCTGTTCTTGAGAAGTTCTCTAAATTCAGGAGGGATCTATTCAAGGCATCTCCTGGCTTTCATGGACTTCTTTCAATGTCCTTCGACTTCATCCTCACAAATGAACAGCCGGATGACTGAAAAGGGCTCCCACGGGCTTGACTCATGCCCTTGAGTCGGGCTGAGCTCCTTTCTGGACATAAAGTTCCTTCCTGATGTGAAGCTCCCTTACACAGACCAGAGTGTCACTGGATGTGGTTTCCTAGAAAACGGCCTCACACACTAAGCTGCTGTCTTTCTCCGGGGACCTGAGAGGAGTCCCACTGTCCTCCCTGCTGAGAAGCACTGGCTGACCTTCCTCCAAGACAGATTTGTCTGCTTCCAGCAGTCCCCAGTACTTTTGATATTCTTCATCGATGCCATGATATAAGCGCATCCTATTTCCCGGGTTCTTTTTAAATCATTTTCCAGCTTCCACATTCATAGGAGATGATTAAAATCACTATAATTTATGTAAAGGAAATTTAGCCCTCAAAATAACATCTTTTCTTTGTAATCCTTTAAAGAGGTTTGCGGTAGCAGATTTACCCAATGCAAAATGTTGTCTAATTTCATGAATGCTGCTCCATGAGTACTGATTGTGGATCTAAGCATGATGAAGTCCTTCACCTAGTCAGTCTTTCCTCCATTTGTCATGATGTGACCTGGTGGTTCCGTTGTGAAGAGTTTGGTCTTTTTTTTTTTTTACATTGGGTTGTTGCAGGAGAAACCAGCCCCTAGCACATCATTACGGGTCCCTTAGACGCATTTGTACCATGATAATAAGTAAAGATTATGGTAAAGTTATAGAAAGCATGAGAGATAGAAGAGAAATATAGAAATAAATGGAGTCAGACACAATTCATGGTAGCATGCTGACCTCAGCCTCACTTGGTGGTCCACATGGAGAGAGAGAGAGAGAGAGAGAGAGAGAATCTTTAATGCTAACCAAGGCTTTTTTATTCTATGGGAACATGCAATCCCCTAATTACAGGGGAAAACATACATCATAGGAAGGGGTTGTGCTATAGGTAATACAGTAATGGGAGGGGGCGATCTAGGGGTATCCACGTAATAGGAAGAGGAGGGATTTGGGGTATGCATGTAGTAAGATGAGCGGATCCTAGATACAGGATGGCAGCCTAACTTTGGATGTCACAGAGCCTGTTTGACTTGTTCCCTGGCTCAACTGATAGAGACCATTATGGGTAGGGTATGAACTCCACCTATAGGAACCAAGCTAATGGTCGCAAGCCTTAGGGAGAAGTAATCCATTGTCTCCAGCAGCAGGAAGCAAGCCCACCCCTGTGGTGGGGTGAGACAGCAGTCTGGCAGCGATTGCCTTCAGGGAGGATTAAGCATCTGACCTCCCCCCACAGGTTGTAATCCACCCTGCAGGCTGCGATCCTTGATCTTCATTAGCAAATGTTTCAAGTCCTCCTCACTTTCAGCAAGCAAGGTTATGTCATCTGCATTCACAGGTTGTTAATAAGTCTTTCTCAAAACCTAACATTGCTTTCTTCTTCCTGTCATCCAGTGTGCTCCCCAGCCTTTACCCCACCCACGTAATTAAGGCTGACTGCTTTGAGGAGGCAGCTCTTCCTGTCATATCTGAATGTCTTCTGAGGGCTCATCTTCTGCCACTGTCTCTGACAACGCTCTGCTGCTGTTGTGAGGTGTGCAGTGTTTGATGCCATCCCCTTGCTACCCATAAAGCTTTCCGTGGCTAATTTCTCAGAAGCAGTCAGCTGATTCCTTCTTTGTAGTCTAAGTCAGAAGTTCTGCGTGGGTGACCCTACCGGTGTTTGAAATGCCAGTGGCATAGTTTCCAGCATCACAGCAACACACAAGCCACTGCAGTATGACAAACTTTGGATACGTGATGGTCATTATAAAGGTTTAACACATATTTTGGTAAAGATGCCCCTAAATATTTTATGTTTGGGCTAATACTGTAAATGGAATTGCTTTATAACTTATTTTTTCATTGTTCTCTGTTAATGGATAGAGATAACTTTTATTTTTATACATTGACTTTGTACCTTGTGATAAAGAAACTAAAGTCTCTTATAACCTGTATACGTTTTTTCAGGTTTCTCGGGACATTCTGTGCATAATCAGGTTATCAAAGGGAAAGACGGCTTTACTGCTTGTTTTCCATTCTCTCTGGTTGTCTGTGTCTTGCCCTTTGCCCTAGGTTATTACACAGGAAGGGGTGGAGTGAATGTTCGTCCCTCACTGTCAGCATTCGATATCCCTGCACTGAGCTGTAGGCATCCTGTGCGCCCTCTGGAAGTGTCCTTTGTTCTTCGTTCAGAGTCACGAGTGAGTGCTGGACAGTGTCAAATGTTTTGTCTGCAGTCATTGGAACGATCATATAGTGCTTCTCCTCCCACCTGTTAATGTGTTCACTTCCTTTGATTGCCTTCGGTGTTAAGTCAGTTTTCCCATTGTTGTTGTTGTTGTTGTTGTTGTTAGATGACATCGAGTCCGTTCTGACACTTAACGACTGTATGCACAACAGAACAGAACGCTGCCTGGTGCTGCACCAGCCTCACCACTGTCCCCGTGCCTGAGCCCATTGTTTCAGCCCCTGTGTCCGTCCATCCCATTGAGAGCCTTCCTCTTTCTCACTGCCCGTCTACCAAACCTGATGTCCTCCCCAGAGACTGGTCTCTCCTGACAACACGTCGAACATACGTAAGATGAAGTCTCGCCATCCTCGCTCCTAAGGAACACTCTGGCCATACCCCCTCCAACTCAGATCAGTTTGTCTTTTCAGCAGTCCATCACACGTTCAATATTCTTCTCCAGCACCACAGTGCAAATGCATCCATTTCCCTCAATCTTCCTTATTCGTTTCCAACTTTCACGTGGAGATGAGGCGATTGAAAACACCATGTCTTGGGTCAGGTGCACCGAAGTCCTCAAAGCAATCTCCTTGCTCCCAACACTCTAAAGGGATCGTGTGCAGCAGATTTACCCAACGCAATGCATCTTTTGATCTCTTGGCTGCTGCGTCTATGAGCAATGATTGTGGATCCAAGCAAGGCAATGTCCTTGGCAACCTCAATCTTTTCTCCATTGATCCTGATGTGACCTATTGATCCAGTTATGAGGACTTTGGTCTTCTTTACATCGAGCTGCAATCCATAGCGAAGGCTGCACTCCTTGACCTTCATCAGCAAGTGCTTCAAGTCCTCCTCACTGACAAGCAAGGGCGTGTCACCTCCGTACCCCGGTTGCTAATAAGCCTTACTCCAGTCCTGATGCCGCATTTTCATTCTTTACTTCTCCCTTAGGCGAGTCTCATACTAGGACGTTCAAAAGTTCAAAGAAAAATGGAATGAAAGATCATGAAATTGCTCCGCAAAATTTTTGAGGTCCCTTCATAAACACTTTTCTATAATTCTGTGTTTAATTTGCTGATGTGTTGTCAAGGAACTCTGAAGGCGTAGCGGGTTAAGCGTTGAGCTGCTAACTTCGAGGTCTGAAGTTCAAACCCAGCAACCACTCCATGGGATAAAGATGAGGCCACCTGCTCCCATAAAGTTTACAACCCTATTGAGCAGTATAATCTGCCCTGTAGGATCACGATGAGTTGGTACCAATTTGATGGCAGTGAGTTTGGTTCATTTTGCTTGTTTGTTTTGTTTATATTATTTTTTTTGGTTATGCCCCTGAGGACTATTGGTTTATACTTTTGTCTTCTTACATGATGCTGACTTAGTTATGGTTATTTATGCAACTTAGGAATGTGTTTAGTATCTTAGTATGAATTTATATTATCATTTTTTCTAAATTAATTCAATTTGTTATGTACTTAATTACCCTTCCCCTCTCATGTGTGCTGTAATCTTAACCCCTGTACCTGGAAATATGTTTGGAAATTGGGGTTGTGTGAGGGGAATCCAGCCCCTAAAACATCATCACGGGTCCGGTAGGCGCAATTGTACAGCGATAATAAGTAAAGATTGTAGTAAAGTCATGAAGAGTATAAGAGATAGAAAAGAGATTGAAATAATGGAATCAGACACATTTCATGGTAGCGATGCTCACCTTAGCCTCACTTGGTGGTCCACGTGGAGAGAGAGATTTTTAATGCTAACCAAGGCTTTTATATTCTCTGGGGACATGCAAGCCCCCTAATTACAGTTAAATATGTCACAGGAAAGGGTTGTGCTATAGGTAACACAGTAATGGGAGAGGGGTGATCCAGGGGTATACACGCTATAGGAAGAGGAGGGATTGGTGGTACACATGTGGCAAGATGGGAGGATCCTAGATTCAGGATGGCAGCCTAACTTGGATGCCACTGAGCCGGTTTGACCTGTTCCCTGGCTCAACCTGAATGAGACCATTATCAGTAGGGTGTGAACTCCACCTACAGGAACCAAATTGCCTTTAGGGAGAAGTAGCCCTTTGTCCTCAACAGCAGGGAGTAGGCCCTACCCTTGGTGGGACTAGACAGTAGTCTGGCAGCTGACTGCCTTCAGGGAAGTAACTGACAATCATGTACCATTAGCTGCAAGCAGTGTCCTAATCTAACATATTTGGGGGAGACTATTTGGGAAAATTCCTTCTGTTTCCCATGAGTTGTTTCTTTTGCTGTGTTAGTAAGCTGGGTGAGTCCTAAGTCCAATCATCTGTGAAGGATAAGACAAACCAAATGGATATAGACCCTCAGGAGAGGGACGATGTCAGAGGCAGATGCACCTGTCAGTCCCTGAACAGCAAGGATTGCATCAGCACCTGGATGCTGGAACGCAGAAGCAAGGGTTCCCTTAGCACCAGGTTCTGAATTTGGCCTTCTAGATTCCAAAACTGTGAGAAAGTAAGTGTGTGTTCTTTGGAGGTAGCCACTTCAGTTGTTTCTGCCCTCGAAGCCCAGACACCCCTTGCTGTGAACAGAGTGATCTAATGGTCTAGGTCCTCTGAAAGGCATCAAGAGGCTGGTTGTAGAGCCAGGCCTCCAGTCTTCTAGGTGAATGTGCCAGGTGCACTCGAGAGCAAGTGTGCTTCACCATGGCCAGGGGAACACTAAGTGCTATCAGGTGAGCTGTTGGACAGACACTGACTGAATTGTCGTCTACTTGGATTAGAAAATCTCTGGCAAGTTTGACCAATAATGCGAGCTATGCACGCTATAAAGACAACACTCGTTATTGTTGTTGTTGTTGTTGTTGTTAGGTGCCATCGAGTCCGTTCCAACCCACAGCGACCCTGTACAACAACAGAAAGAACATTGCTCGGTGCTGCGCCCTGCTCACAGTTGCCCCGTGTTTGAGCCCACGGTCCATCTCATGAAGGGCCTTCCTCTTTGCTGCCCTTGCCCAAGTGCTGGTCTCTGGACAGTTACACAGAGCTCATGATATGAGTGAAGATGTGATGAGGGACGGCTTCTGACACTTCATGATGGCAGCACCGCCCTGTGTGTGTGGTAGCCATGATTTCAGCAAACTCCCCCTTTTCCTTATTTTTTCTGAAAATGCACTGAACAAACTCCCATGGTTAACATTTACCTAGTGCAGACGTTTTAAATTGAGCCTTTTCTCCTTTTAATTTCCTCCAAGAAGTGGGTCTTTTGCAGAGTTTGATTGGAAAGATGGCTAATTCAGTTATCCCAAAAATTTTAAAAATGCATAGTTTCCTTTAAACAAGCAGAACAAATGGTGTGGATCCATTCCATATCTTTGAAAGAAAACCGTTGTTTTATTTATTTCACAGTGGAAGATGGCTCGGTATGGTTTCACTTAGGAAGGGTTTTATTTTCATATTTTCTCATCCATCTGTAATGTGTTTAGGTCACCACAAATGGAACGCGCCCTGACATGCCTCCATGTTTCTGTCAGGCGACGTTCTCTGGGTTTGAACGCAAAGCTTCAGTTTTTGAGTGGAACGCGTTGTGTCTTCTCGGCAGCGAGGAAGGAGTTGGAAATCCCCGAAACACAGCCCTTCCTGGACAATATCCTACTGCGAGGTCTCTGTGACAAGATGGTTGTACAGAGAAAAGGCAGAAGCCGGAGGAAGCCGGATTCAGGACGCCGGCGATCCACCAGGTCCTGGACACGAGGGAGGCACAGTGGAGTCTGCTGAGGGAATACACCATGACAATCCAAGACTGCCATGCTCCGTGAGGACGACATCCAAACCTGCGAGGAGCCACGGCCACAGAAGAGAGGCAATGTGGCCTCTAAGCTTGTCCTGCTTCATGTCTGCAGGTTTCCCTTTCCACCTGCCAGCAGCTTGTTGTGTCAGCCAGATGGGTGGCTGCACAGCGAGGACACGGTGGTCACACTGAAGGCTGTTTTCACCGGCACTGAGCCCATGACGAGATCTCAGGGATACTTCCATCCACGTGGCTACTCTCTCAAAAAGCCAGAGCCACGGATGGCCTCCAGGTCAGAGGCCCAGGTCCTCAGAGTAGGAAGTGCTGTACCGGCACAATAGCAGCAGGGAAGTAGCCACGAGTCACATAGGGGTCGAGCAGGGGGAGAGGGCAGTGCCGCTCAGACTTCACTCAGAGAAGAGCATTTCGCTCCCCAGGTCATGAACCGTGAACTCTGTCTACTCCAACAACACTGCTTGGTGACGGACTGAGTGGACCTTGTTGTTTGTGTAAGGAGTTCTTACGCATCGTTTCCTGGAGCCCATCTTCCAGAGAGGCATGTTGGTCCTGTTCAAAATATTCACACGAAGACTATAAATGTGCTGCACTGGCAGGTAAACATTGGACTGACAACCACAAGGTTATTGGTTCAAACTCACAAGCTGGTCCTGGGGGAATTCGAGGAAGTCTGTTCCCATAAATATGAACAGCCTCTGAGAACCTTGGCCACTGACCTTGAGGTTGTTCACCTTGAAACCCCTATAAGGTCGCTACTAGTCAGAACGTACTCAGTCACAGGAGGCATTAACAAATCTGAAGGAATCCACCCCAATCTGTTGGCACAAAAAGAATAGGTCTACGGTGGTTTCCTCGCCCCATGAAGCCTCGTGATGTGATTGTGTCCCCACAGCTCCATGGAAGACATGTGCTTAGTGAGCGTCCTACGTGCACGCACCTCGCACGATCGGGGCACAATGTCTCCATGTCCACCCTCAGGGGCTCAGCCCTCTCTCACACACACAATCAGGATGCCGAGTCTCAGTGGCAACCTTCAGGAGCTCAGTCCTCTCTCTCTCAGAAGCCTTCTTGGAAATAGCCGTCTTTGCCACACAAAGTTCAACTTCCCCACACCAGCTTTAAAACAGCATATAACCACCTTATCCATGGTCAGGCTTGATCATCTCTCCCTAATATTAATTATTTTGTTCCCATCCATTCTTCTGGAATCTTGGTCCACTGGCCATACCCCTCACACCCAGGAAAAGTGGGCACTTACTAGGACACAGCAAATCTGTGGGCCCACCAGTTGGGTACAGTGAGCTGGAGGCACCATCACGGCCCAAGGACACAGAGCCTAGAGGGAGAGGCAGACCATCACTGTTCCTGGTCAGTTACCAGGTGAGATGCCCCAGGTGAAAGTTTAGATCCTCTGCCCTGGGCCTTCTTCTGTGCCTGTACAGCCCACTGCTTTGTGCTGGCTGCGGTAGTAAAACCAAAACTAACTTGGCAAGATACCGAAAAGGCAAACTGAGTAAGGTATTCCTTAGTAGACCTAAAACAAGTCCATGTGAAATGAATTTTGTCACAAACCATGAAATGGTTGAATGTGGACCAGTTCTTTTTGACACAGAGACTCTGTGTTCCTTCCATCTTCTCTGGATGGTTCCTGACTCGCTCAATATTTTGCTAATAGAATCCCTTAATATGAACACTCAAGACTTGAATGTTTCTTTCAGTTCTTTCAGCTTGAGATGTGCTGAGTGTAGTCTTCCTTTTTCATTTTAGTTCCAGGTCTTTGCATATTTCGTTGCAACACTTTACTCCGTCTTCCCGAGCTGCCCGATGAAATGTTCTGTCCCTTCTTCTACTCCACCGTTTCTTCCATTCCCGTTAGCCGCTCTACACTCCAGACCGAGTGTTAAGCGTCTGCTCTGACATCCACTTCGGCCTTTTCTTTCCTGTTCTTCAATGTGACCTTTGATTTCTTCATGTATGATGGTTTTAATTTCACAGTCCCTCTGTCTTCAGTCATTAGTGTTCATTGTGTCATGAGATGCTCTATAAATTCAGGTGGGACATACTCAAGGTTTCACACTTGTTTTAATTTTCTTCAGCTTCAACTTAACATTTCATGTGAGCAATTTATGTTCCAGAGTTTGCCCTTGGCCTTGTTGGGAGTGATCTCATTGCACGTCCCCATCCTCTCTTCCCACAGATGCAGTGCATTTGCTTCCTGTGTATTCCATCTGGGAAGTCCCATGAATGTAGTTGCCTTTTGTTTTGTTGCAAAAAGGTCTTTGCAGCGAAGAAGTTGCTGCCTTTGAAATATTCTGTCATGGGAGTGCTAGGCAGGGTTTCTAGAGAAACAAAACAAGGACACTTATGAAGATAGATAGGTCGATCGATGATAGATAGATAGATAGATAGATAGATTGATAGATAGATAGATAGATAGATAGATAGATAGATAGATAGATAGATAGATAGATTTCTATAGTGAGAAGGAATACAACAGCTAGTTAGTCCACACAGCAGTACAGAGGGCTCAGTTCAAATTACTTTACTTTCATGGAAGAGTTAATATACTGAAGATCCTTCAACTCACTCTGGCTGCTGGTCCAAGGTCAAGAAAGCAGACAGTGGAATCTGCCCTCAAGCAAGACGAGCAGACTCAGTCAACAGGCAGCAGACACCACCCGGGTGGAGCAGCCATGACAGGAAGATGAGAAATTGAGATGCAGCACAGGCCAGGAGCATAGTGAAGCTGGTGCTGATAGAGCCACAAGCTCTAACAATGCACAGCAAGGCAACTCAATCCATGGGTTGGCTCAGCCCACAGGAAGTGCAGCACATGGTGGATGCTAAGGACTAGTTCAGGCAGCAGCACACTGGTCAGATCACAAGGGAGAAAGAGAGGGAAAAGCCAGCCTTGGAAAGCCATTTGTTTTTGTCACCCTCTGATCAAGCTGTGGCCTGATTAAACTCCGCCCACATGTTCCTACAGAAGCCCAGTTGGCACAATAAATCTAACTTTCACATGGGATCTCAGCTTCATTTCTGTCACCAAGAGCACATTTTCCAACTGCCAATCCTTCCTCTGTATCCAACTTTTGTATTCCAACCACCGGCAATGTTCAATGTGTCTTGATTGCATGTTTGATCCCTTACAAACTGAAAACATTGGTAAAATTCTTCAATTTCTGCTTCATTAGCTTTAGTGGTTAATGCATAAACTTGAAAAATATTCATACTAATTAGAGTTGGTGTAGTGGTTATGGTTTGGGCTGAGGTCCACAAAGTCGAGAGTTTGAAGCCACCAGCAGCAGCCCCATGGGAGAAAGAGAGGCCTTTCTACTCCCGTGAAGAGTGACAGTCTCGGAAACCCACAGGGGCAGTTCCACCCTGTGCTCCTGGTCCCTGTGAGTCAGCACTGACTCGACAGCAGAGAGGTTCTTTAATCACAGACAGCATTGTAGCTCAACATAGATCTTGAAGTGTTATTGTTGATGAACACTGGAGCACACAGGCTGAGGAGGACCACCAGACAACCTGCCCTATCCCCCCGTGGGGCCCCCCCATGGTGCTGGGGGCAGCCTAAGTGGTGTCCCCCACCAGCCTGAATTGGGTTCAGAGGCAGTTTCTTATCGTTTCCACTACACCTGTCCCACGCCCTATGTTTAGCTTATTAGTTTTCATCACCTGTTGCTATCAGGTCAATTCTGGCACATGAATTTAAACTTTTCCAGTGGATACCCTTTTCACCCAAGAATTTTTTACATAACCCAGGTATACAGTGTTTGAAAATCTCCTAAGCAATGTATGAGGTTTTCAGCTGCTTCTTCCTCCAAAGTTGGGAGCCAAGACCTTCTTCACTGTCTGCTCTTAGTCTGGAAGCTCTGCTGGAACCTGTTCACTTCCGGTGACGCTGCCAGCGTGTGAAATGCCAGTGACCAGCGTCCAGCATCGCAGCAACACACGAGCCTCCACGGCGACAGACTGACAGACAAGTGGTGGGTGAAGTTCAAGCTGCGCTGAATGCATTAGCCAAAAACAAGACCCCAGGAATTGACAGCATACCCATTCAAATGTTTCCAAAAGCTGAAGAAGCACTGGAAGCACTCACTCAGCTGTGCCAGGAAATCTGGAAGGCGGCTACCTGGCCAACTGACTGGAAGAGACCCATATCTGTGCCCGTTCCAAAGATAGGTGACCCAACAGATTGCTCAACGTGTATAACAGTATCATTGACGTCACATACAAGTAAAATTTTGCTTAAGATCGTTAAACAATGATTGAAGCAACACATTGACAGGATACTGCCAGACATACAGGCCGGATCCAGAAGAGGATGTGCAACAAGGGCTATCATCGCTGAAGCCAGATGGATCTTGGCTCAAAGCAGAGAGTACCAGAAAAAGGTTTACTTGTGTTCCATTGACTATGCGAAGGCATTCGACTGTGTGGACCAGAACAAACTGGATAACCTTGAGAGGAACAGGAATTGCAGAACCCTTCATTGTGCTAATTTGGAACTTATCCATAGGGCAAGAAGCAGTTGCTCAAGCAGAACAAGGAAATGCGGCACGGTTTACAATCTGGGAAGGTGTGTGTCAGGGTTGTGTCCTCTCACCACACTTCAATCTCTGTGCGGAGCACACCCTCAGAGAAGCTGGCGTGAAGAAGAGTGCAGCACCAGGACTGGAGGAAGGCCTGTCCACGACCTGGTGCCACACCCTTGCTGCTGAAAGCAGAGTTGAAGCACTTGCTGGTGAAGTTCCAGGGTTGTGCTTCTGGATGGATTACAACTCAACGTCCGAAAGAGCAAAATCCTCACCGCTGGACCAATAGGTGGCATCATGGTAAGTGGAGGAAAGATTGATGCTGTCAAGGATTCTGTCTTACTTGGATCCACAATCGATGCTTAGGGAAGCAGCAGTCAAGAGCTCAAAAGATGTATTGCATTAGGTCAATCTGCGGCACGAGACCTCTTTAGAACCTTGAAGAGCATTACTTTGAGACCTCAGGTACACCTGACGCAGCATGATGTGCTCTGGAAGCTGGACACTGAATAAGGAAGAGCACAGGAGAATGGATGCATTTGAAGTGTGGGGCTGTAGAAGAATGTTGACAGTCCCATGGACTGCTAAAAGGGCAGACTGATCGGTCTTGGAAGAAGTGAGGCCAGAGTGCTCCTTAGAGGCAAAGATGTCGAGACTTCGTCGTCTTCCATACTTTGGACATACTGTGAGGAGAGACCAGGCCCTGGAGAAGGACATGATGTCTGACAATGTGGAGGGTCCTCGAAGAGGCAGGTTGCAGTGGCTGCAACCATGGGCTCGGGCCCAGGAACCACTGTGAGGTTGGCGCAGGACCCAGCAGTGTCTTGTTCTGTAGTGCACAGCGTCACTATGGGTCAGAGCCGACTTGATTTCATCTAACAACAACACGAACAAGAACAGGTAGGTAGGTATGCAAAATAAACAGGCAAATCAACCACGGCTTGTAATGAAGTTCAGGGTGTTGATAGTATTGGAAACACCACCTCTGGGGCTGGTCTTGGTTTGGGCTATGAGTGCATGTTGCATGTTCAGGCCCAAGGCTGCAATGATTTTGCAACCAGACACACGGGCAGGCCCTGACAGAGATACCTCGGAGCCGTGATACCTTTCATTTGGAATTGCATCTCGGTCACTGCCAGTCAGAAACCTTTCCCATTGTCAATGTTTCACACACACACCCCATGCAGTTACCGGACCCCATGTGGAGCCACTCACCACAGCCGAAGCAGTGCTGAGCGTGCAGCCGATGTAGGGAAGAGAGGGGTCACAGTGCTCGTAACAAGGCTCCTCTGAGCTGTGGCCGTTGGAAGGCCACAGAGAGCGGGGCAGAGAGGTGAGTGAGGGTTGTGTTGGCACCAACTGTTACACTGGTCCGGGTCCCCACCCCATCTCATCTCCCTGTAGCACCCAGGAGGTCTCTGCTCCACAACAGGTCCACGGTCTCTCACCCCTGGCTGGGCCTCAGGTCCCTCTCTTCCTGCTTGAGGAAGAAGCTGTGCTCCCCAGCCCCCCCACACCCACGTCCCTGCTCTCTGGCCAGACTGAAGGCCCAGGCCCTGTGTGTCTGTCCCAGAGGGGCTCCTGGGTTCGGAACCACCGTGGCCCGGGTCTATGGTCTGAGACCTGCTGCTGCTCTGCCCCCCTGCACGGCCCCCGGTTTCTTCCCGTGTCAGACTTGCTCCACGGAGACGCCCGGCAGCTAGAGAGAAACACCTCGACGATGACAGATCCTTTCCGGGTTCTCTTGCTTAAAGTCACGCTGGACAGAAGCTGGACCCGAGTGCCTCTCAGACGGCCCCTGTCAAAGAAAGCAGTGGGGCCACGTGGCTGTGTTGCTGCTGCCACAGTCGCTGCGCGCTGTCCAGTGGGCTCCGTCCGACCCTGTGCACGACAGACGGAAACATCCTCCCAGTGGTCCCTGCGGGAATGTGGCCTGGAAGCAGCAAAGACAGTGGTTCTCAGCCGGTGGGTCGCGACCCCTTTGGGGGTAAAATGACCCTTTCACAGGGGTCGCCCAATTCATAACAGTAGCAGAATTACAGTGATGAAGTAGCAATGAAAATAACTTTCTGGGTGGGGTCACCCACATGAACTGTATGAAAGGGTCGTGGCATGAGGCTGGTGGAGACCCACTGAGCAAAGAGCTGTCCCTGAGGCCACCCTGGAGGGAGGGGCCCGCTGGCTGGGCTTAAATTGCTCCATCAGTTTTTGGTTGAAACGCCCTCTGAACAAATGATATAACCACTACATTTGTATAACCCTAAATGTTGGGGAAATAAAAAGGAGTTATTCTAAGTATCTGATTCTCCAGCTTTGTAGAACTAAGTAGCTTATGTGTTTGTGGCCAATGAACAGGCATTTTGTGGAGGTTCCAGGTGCTGGGGCAGACCCGGCCTCTCTGACAGAAGGGGCACCCCACCAAGCTCCCCGGTCACTGAGGACAATGTGGGGAGACTGGACCCAGCCGAGCTGTGCTAGAGACTTGACCCTAAGGGCCTCGGGCAGGTCTGTAGTGTGTCTCCGGAGGACTGTTGGGG
>NW_022107431.1:744531-745660 GCF_000313985.2 Echinops telfairi | reverse complement strand
GGGGAACCCGGGGCGCCCAGGCCCCTTGCCCTGGCCATGCCTTACAGGCCCAGGAGCCGGGTCCAGGGGAGGGCTGGCCAAGCAGGGCCACAGCTCAGGGTTCAGGCTGCTACAGCCCCCAAGGTCTTTCTCCCTCCCTGCTCCCTCTATGCGGAGTCTAAATGCTAAGGCAAACACTAGTCGTTTTTATTGAAGAACATTCTATTTGAGCTTTGTGGTGCAGATGCCCAGAAAGGGCGGGGCAGCCCCATCCAGGCGGGGCATGGGTGCCAGGTGTGTTTGCAGCAGGAGGAAGCGGAGAAGCAGCCCGGGCCGTGGAGCCACCGTCCCCGGGCTCTGCAGCGGCCCACAGATCGGGCCTCCTCCTTCACTCAGGAACAAACAACTGCAGCTTCCCGTCCGCCGTGGCCGTGGCGAGCTGTGATCGAAAAGAGAACACAGGCCTCAGAGCGTGAGACTCGTGAGCACACACGCCCAGCGTGCACGCTTCCCTCCGTGCCCCACTTTCCCGAGCACAGGACAAACACACCGCCGTGTGGTGCCCACACCTGGGTTCCAACTCACAGCACCAGCCCGTCTCACGGCAGGGAGCCCTGCCGGCTGACAAGAGCCGTGTAAGACTACCTCGCCAGACTCAAAACTGCCTTGCAAGATGAGGAATGCCAAGCACAGGAGACTCCATTTTGATAGAGGCCAACAAAATGCTGACTCACCACAGTGAAGTGGACAAGTAGACTAGAGCCCGCCCCAGAAAGCCTGGGGAACCCTATAAGACTGGCTGGGGTCAAACGGCCAGCTGAACTGTCGATGAAAACCCGAGCAGAGAGGCTGGGAATTCAGAGAGCTGGGAACCAAGGAGACATCAGCTCCTACTCTCCCCAACTCTGCCCCGCACCGATGAAGGCAACGCTCGACGGGACTGTGATGCTGAATTGACTGTGTGTTACCCCGATAGTTAATAATTGAGTGAATTTTAGAATTGTTAGATTGTTGGATGTGTGTTTGCAGTGAATGAGCCGAGCATTCGACAATGTCAAAGAGCATTAATTAATTATTGATTGTGCCGCTGCGCCCACCTCGCAATCCCTGCCCCGTCTGAGCCCATCGAGGCAGCCACTGAGTCAGCCCC
>NW_022107431.1:734623-744431 GCF_000313985.2 Echinops telfairi | reverse complement strand
CCCTCCACTTGACCAAGCACGGTGCCCTTCACCAGGGACTGGTCCCCTGGACAGCACGTCCAACATTCACAAGAGGGAGTTCCGTCACCCCTGCTTCCAAGGAGCATCCTGACTGGGCCTCTTCCAAAACGACGTGTTTGGCCCTTCGGCAGACCCCGGCACTGCTGTTAATATTCTTTGCCAGTGCCGTCACTCAGGCGCACGATCCTCCTGTCTTCCTCGTCGTGTCCAACCTTCACGTGCACCTGCTCGGCAGCCGGAAAGACCACAGCTGGACTCAGGGGTACCTAGTGCTCAAAGTGTCGCCCTTGCTCTCTAGCGCATGGAGGACATTTCGTGTGGCAGAGTGACGCGGGGGCTTGAGTTCTTGACCGCCCCGGCACTTCAGCAGGTGCGAAGAAGCTGTGGAGTGTGTGTGTGTGTGTGTGTGTGTGTGTTATATGCACGTAACTTTGATGGAGCCGAACCACACTTCACTGCCCCTTGAAGATGAGCCAGGGGCCCAGCCAGTCCAGAGCAGCCTGACCAACACTGTCCATGAGGACACACCATGTCCTTTGAAAATGTCCGTATTGGCCAGCTCTGAGGCAGGAGAAGCACTGCACTGCTGTGTTGTACTCCCATGGCTGGTCCCACTGGGACTTGTGTGGAGGGAGCCCAGGCTGTCCCCAGGGTCTCCTTGGGGCACTGGGGTCATGTCCTGTCACCGTACCTGTGCTCTCAGACTGATTAACCTGCACCCGTCTCCAGCCACACACCTCCATCTGCCCACCACCTCTGGGCGCCTCCACACACGAGACACGGGTGCCCCCAGTGCTTCCTAACCTGCAGCACATCTGCCTCTAAGACGCCCCAGTGACAGCTTAGACCGCATGCTGCCAAGCTCGTGGTCACTTCCCAAGGAGGGGGAGGAGGCCTGGCCAGGGTCGGCGTGGACTAAGTGGATTGTGAATAGAAACAGAATGCAAAGAGGCCTCTTTTGAGTGTGCACATGTGTGGCGCTGGGCTGCTCTCTGCGAGGTTGGTAGTTCGAAACCGCCAGCAGCTCCTCAGGAAAAGGGGAGGCTTCCGACCCCCGTAAGGAGCTGCCGTCTCGTAAACCCACGGGAGCAGCTCTACTCTGACCTGTGAGTCGCTGTGAGTCGGGATCCTCTTGATGGACGAGATGTGTGCAATGCTCAGTCTGAGGAGCGCCCCACACACACTCTCACTGTGCACACACATGTGCACACACATGTGCACACACAGCATCTCACCAGGTCCTTATATCCTGCACGGTGGGGACATGGTCACAGTCTACAGAGTTGAGGGGCGTGGAAAACTACATCCAGGTGAGTAAGCTGCAAAAACCAGGATTCAGCACATATTTTTATGACTTTGAAGATGACCCCTCTTTTACATCACCCATAAAAGTCCCTTCCCAGTGAGTCTTGTGTGAGTCTAGGTTGACTAGACATATGTGTGTCTCACACACCCATATGTATGTAAGAGACAGTTTTATATCAAAGATCAAATGACCATTAAGAAAGCCTCCCAGCCCAGTCCAGATCAAGTCTATAAGTCCTAGCCTATATGTCCAATACCAATCTATAACTTCCTCTTCAGACTCACACAACACATGCAATGATGCCGAATGCAGGAAGATCACAGGCCAGTGGGTGGGAAGTCTTGTGGATCCAGTGGTGGTGGAAGCATCTCAGCGCTGGCGTGGGTCTCCATGGGGCACCTCCAGCTCCAGGGCTCTGGCTCCATCAGCGTAGCTCCATGTGGCTTGTCAACAGGAATGTGTAGCAGAAAGAGTGTATCTGGCTGCCAGTGAGCTATTTCTCTCCATAAGACCTCCAAATGAGGTCATCAAGCTGCAATCTCATTGACAGGCTAAATGCCACCCCTTCACTCTTAATAGTCTCAAACTGACAGCAGAGTATGTAACTACCACAAGTCTTCTTTCATATCTTCACATTTCTGAACTTTGATGCCTTGAGGATATAGGAGGCTGACCCTTCTTCCTGGACTCCAGCTTCCTAGGGGCTGGGGCAGACTGTCCAGGAAGGAGCACATCCAGAGGGTGCCTCAGAGGCCAGGATGGCGAGACTGCGTTTCATGTTCTTTGCACATGTTGTCCCTGGGGACGGACACCATGCGTGGTCAAGTGGAGGGCGGCAGAAAGGGGAGGAAGCCCTCCACAAGATGGACGGGCCCAGTGGGGTCAGACACAACTGTGAGGGCGGGCAGGACCAGGAGGTGTTTCCTTCTGCTGTGCATAGGACGCTATGAGTCAAGGCGGGCAGCCGCACAGGACAAAGGCCACATCTGAAACACCTCCAGTGTCCTCGCCCTGCCCGGGCCAGTCCTGTGCATGCTAAGTCAAGTGCCCCATGGTCTGAACCCAGACTGCCAAAGGGCACGTGCACTGCAGGCTCAGGCACACCCAGACAGACGCGCGGGCTCCGCAGTCAAACATGGAAAACCATGCGGGTGCAGACGTGTTCAAAACAGAAGCACAATACTTGGAATCGATGGTCAGGTTTCAGAAGTGGAATAGCTCCTACCACCACGTCAGAAAACAAACAGCAGCCATTTCCGAAGCAGAAGCCTGACATCACACAAGCCAAAAGGCCTCGTTCCATGCCGGCCACCAGCCGTCTGCTGGCGCTGGGGTCGTCACACCGATCCTGGTGGATTTCTTAAGAGGGGGAATGGGATCAGAATAACCCTGCCACACAGACCGAGGCTCTGCCAGCTTTGCATCATTTGTCTAAAACGTTTGAAACGCTCATTAAAGTTGTTTAGTTTTTCCTTCCCATTAGCATTCCAAGCTGTGGATACAATCCTGTTGTTCTGAGGCCCGGCTGGATCTGACTCAACTCACCCCGTGCACAACAAGGCAAAACCCCGCCTGCTCCTGAGCACCGCCCCACAGTGGTTCTTATGCCTGAACCCATGGCCACGGCCTCTGTGTCCGTCCATCTCTTGAGGGACTCCCTCTTTCTCGCTGCCCCTCCACTTTACCAAGCGTCAGTGTGCGCTTTCACAGGCAAAGGGAGATGCCAGGACCTGGGCCAGGCGTGCACCTCAGCCCTCACAGTGCTGTCCTGGCTCTGTGGCATGTGGCTGGCTGGCGGCGCACGTCCAGCGAGGGCGGTGAGCAGCAGAGGGAAGGGGACGACGCCGCCTGAGGTGGTTTTCTCTGGCGGGCCCAGTCTTCATGGCGGCTGTGTTGGTTCCTCGTCTGCACCACGACCCTGCTGGGCTTTGTCTGTTCTGTTGGCGACAGCGAGGACGCGGGGAGAGGAGCCAGAAACAGACTGAGGCTCCACGTTACTGACTGCATGGCACTGGCCGGTCGCCTGCTCCGCGTCGCCCAGGCTCACCACCCGTCAAAGGGGACAGCAGTGTATTCTCGGTGTACCTGAAACACGCCAGTTCCTGGACGCTCCTCGGGCTGAGACGCACTTTCTGCAGCGCCTCACGTGCGCCAGTTTCTTTGACAGAAGCAATGCCAAGACGGGTTTGGTTAAGTAGAAGCTGCAGGTCCGTTGGCAACAGAAAGGGTCAGTCCCTGCCTGTTCATTCTGGAGAAGGGCTGCGGAGGCCGCCACCACACCCTGTCCACGCCACCACTGGACGTCACTGAGCTGGAGCAGAGTAGGCTCACCGTGTCCATGGCGCCTGTCAGCCCCTGCCCCTGGGTCAGGGCCAGGCAGCCGCCCTGTAGGCCAGCTTCACAGTGCTCTGCTGTGAAGGGCAATCAAGCCTGGTCCCATGGCGGGGGGCGGAAGGGGGTGGGGAGGGGAAGAAGGGCAGGGAGGCGGTGAGGGGGGGGCTGTTCAGCCTGCCTCCCCATGCTCCCCAGATGACTCCAAGGGCAGACAAGCCCCCAAGCCGGCCCCCCAGCTTCAAATCCTATAATTTCATTACCGCTCAGAGACTCTCATCCAAGATCAATGTCTCCACTGTGCTTCAGTTTGCTGCAGCCTGACGTGTGGACATGCTTTCTGCTCGGCCTGCTGGCCCTCCCCAGCGGCTGTTCCACTAACTGAGATTCACCAACCAGGCCCTAAGCCGCTGGCCCCGTGAGCCGGCTGGGCCTGATCTGAGGTGGACGGAGGCATGAGGTAGCTGGAGGTGGCTTCGAGATGGTCGGTGTCCAGCCCACAGCCCAGCAAGGCTGACTTTGGGCGGGGCAGCCACACCATGTCTTCACAAGAAGCAGGCCAAGGGGGGCCTCCTGGAAGATTCCAGGGCAGACCTCCGGAGCTCAGGGGATTCGGGCCAGGTGTCCTGCCCAGAACCAGACCCAGGAGCCATGTTCTTCCTGACCTTGCATTCTGCACATTCTCATCAAACCCACAGCCAGCCCTCACAGTCGCCCTGTGGGACAGAGCAGAGCTAGCGGCCCTGTGGAAGAGGCAGCCAGCCTCCCCTCTGGGCAGCGGGTGGCTCCAAGCTGCTGGCCTGCAGTTAGCAGCTCCGTGAGTAGACCCCCACCCCACCGGGCACTTCAATTCATGGTCTCCTGAGAGCTTAACCACTGGGCTGGGGGGGGGGGGGGGGGGCTCCTGGTCTCTTCATGAGACTAAGTCTAGCCTGAGTAACTGAGACCCGGCAGGAGTGTGCACATCACATTGTGCTTTACCTGCCAGGTGGGAAGCACACCTGTGTGCATGGTTGTGGTAGGCTGTGGGCTTCTGGGCAGCTCTGGGGTCCTGAGAGATGAACTATTTTGGTAACACTATAAGCACAGCTCGGGGCCACCTGCAATGGGGGACACTGCCCTGAGCATGCTTCTGGGATGGAGAGACAGGGGCCAGCCCACCTGCCGACAGCTGCTTCTCCCCGGGGACTGCATGCATATCGCCAGCTCTGTAACAGAGCCAGAGAGTCAAATCAAGATCCAGGCTGCACTTCTGACCCCAGGTCTGGTCTCTCCACACTTGTAGATGGAGTCATTCATAATCATGACCAAGTGGGGTGGAAAGCCCCACAGTAGTAATCCCACATCTGGGGGGGACAAACCTGGCATCCGCACACAATCCACTACAAGCCTGTGCTGCATCCCTCTCTTGCCCTGCACCTCCTAGGAGTCATGCAGCTTCTTCCGGATCTAGAAATCCCCCAGAGAACACAGTGCTGTGACTACCTGAACCTCCCAACGCCGAGGAGGTCACGGACAGGGAGCAGGGTCCGGCTCCCAAGGGCTGGAAAGGAAGCTTAGCAGCACCACATTCGCGTGCTGTTTTAAACCAGCCACACGGCGCTGGTCAGCCGCAGACTAGTGCAAAGCTGCACGGAGAATGTCAGAGGAGGTCACCACTCAGACACACTCACGGAGAGAATCTGCCCACTGCTTCAGAATGTCTCAGAGGGAGAGAACCGCTACTAAACAAGGTGATGTTCCATGGCTGTACCGAGGCCAGATACTGCCACCAGCCCAGGAGGAACAGGCTAAGGGCCAGGGAGTGGCCTGATTTTGATGGTGCACCAAGTCTCTTTCTCAGTTTCCTTAGACCCAGTGAGGTGAACTGTGTTAGGCAGGGTTCTCTAGAGAAATGAGACCAGGACACTTATGATTATATATGTGGCATAGGTTTATACAGTAAGAAGGAATATAACAACTAATTAGTCCACACAGCAGTACAGAGGGTTCAGTTTAACTCACTTCTGTGGAACAGTTAATATACAGGAAGTCCTTCAACTCATGTGGGCTGTGTGGTCCAAGGTCAAGGAAGCAGACAGCAGAGTCCTCCCTCGGGCAAGACAAGCACAGTCTGCCCACAGGCAGCAGGCAGCAGGGCGGGTCACCAACTGTCAGCAGCTCAGGAGCTTAGTGAAGCAGGCCCGGATGGGATGTCTAATGCAGGCAATGCAAGGTGACAATCCACCAGCCTCCAGCTCAAGTGATGTACACACCAGCAGCGTCGCAAAGCAGGTCTCAAAGGTTCCCCAAGCTCTAGCAACACAACCCACAGGCTGGCCTGGTCAACAGGTGGTTTTACTCAAAGGTGGAGGCAGAGAACTTAGCTACAGCGGCAGCTCAAATGCTTCATCACTCTCTGATCACCAGGGAGCAAAAGAGAGAGGGGACAGGCTTTGCAGAGCCATTTATCTCTTTGCCCTCCAATCAAACTGCGACCTGATGAATCCCACATGTTCCTATCGGCCAGGTCGGCACAGTAAACCTACCTATCACATGAACTTAAAGCAAAGGTTCTGAAGGTTGATGATTTGGGGAGAAGTAGTTCCTTAGAGGTTATTTTTCTTAGTTTGCAAACTACATAGCTTTATTGGACAATGCCTTGTGAAACTTCTGGTTAAGATCAAGTTTTCAGTAGATGCTCTGAGGTGTCTCCTTAATTTTGAACAGAAATTGTCCACAAAACATAACAGATGCAGACACAAAAACAAGGAAACTTCTTCATGAACAAAAATGCAGTGGACCCACATGGCCAGCCTCGTCCCGGCTGACCCCAAGCACAGAGTCAAGCAGTTGCCTGGTAGTTCAAGCTGTGCTGAAGGACTGAGCTGGCAACGTTCTTGACAGGAGGCCGACGGTAGATGCCGAGACTCGGAACCGTGGTCAGACTATGCATCGTGCCAGATGGGCAAAGAACCAGCTGTAGGAGAAGACTCTGGCACCATTGCCACAGTCCCGCTATCAAGAACCCACTGCCCAGACAAACACTCCGAGGTGGGGGATGGTCCCTGGCCCAGGCCTGAGGTCCAGAGAACAAACATCTTCACTACCAGGCTGCGGGGGAGACAACAGAGGAAGGGAAAGATGGAGTGCATCCCTCACTAAAAGTAACTCTGTGGACTAAAACCATAAAGCACACGCTGACCTTGGGCACTAAGACAACAGGCGGCCCCTGGCAATTGGGAGATAACTGCATTCCAGATGACCTTGCCGTGATAAAATAGTCTGAGAAGTCATTTAAACTACCTTATGTTCATAGTCCTCAAAGAAGTGAGGGAAAAGTCGTAACTTATGAAAAAAGTTACAGCAAAATATAAAAGGAAGACTGCTTTGGAAGTTAAACACAGATATTGATGATAAAAAGGAAGGGGCAGAACATTGCCTGCCTAGACATTTAAGCAACAAGAAAGTAGAGACAAGAACTAGTTCGTTGACTGTAATAGTTAGGAACCATTCACACACACGCTGCTTAGAAAGACAGGCTGAGTCATGAACAGAAAAGACGTGTTAAGAACCGCAGGTGAAGCACAGCGGAGCGAAGACAATAACCGACCGACCGACCGATGCGATGGTTGATCGGGATGGGGGTGGGTCGGGGAGGGGGATCAGGGAGCAATAATGAAATCCGGAGAGGGGACAGAGCACTAGAGCAGATTGTGATAATGAACACACAACTCTTTTTAAGAGTACCTCAACTATGGACGTGCATGACAGCTGAAGGCTACAGCAGTAAAACTATTATTTTATAAAGAACCAAAGGTTGAGAGTTTGAAAAATAGACCTAACAGAAGCCAGAAACCAATAAGCATGACGATTTTGGAGGACCGCTATTGAAAGTGTGGGGGATGGAACACTTCCAGCCCTCAGAAGGGACTGCAGTCCGCCTGCTAAAGTCAATTCTCAGGCTAAAGCAGAACCACTCATAGTAAACTACACCAAGCCTAGCTCTGAAGCTGCAGCACACCCAGCATAAAAGTAACCCTGCACAAACCAGCACGGAGAAAAGCAATCCCCTTTGCAAATGTGTGAAAATTGGACTGACAACTAATCTCTCACCAGGAGACACAGGAATGATAGTTCACAGTGCTAAGAATAACTGTGTTAACTCAGAGTTTATGTCCAACTAAACTATCATTTCCGTGTGAGCACCAACTCACCATACTTTCTTGACATAGCAAAACCAAGAGAGATTCGCACTGACTTTCAATTCTTCATGGGGGCAATGAAAAGATGTAGTTCAACAAAAGAAAAAAATCTACATGGAAAGAATTAATATATGAGATAAAAAGAGTGACTAAAGAAATTCATAAAGATGTGATATCAAAACTCTAGACCAGTGGTTTGCAACCTTCCTAATGCCGTGACCCTTTAACACAGTTCTTCATGTTGTGGTGACACCCAACCACAAAATTATTTTTGTTGCTACTTCATCACTGTAATTTTGCTACAGTTATGAATCAGGTAACCTCTATGAAAAGGTCGTTCGCCCCCCCAAAGGGGTCGTGACCCACAGGTTGAGAACTACTGCCCTAGACAATAATAAATAGTGTTCGTGGCACAGTACAAGCCTGCTAAGAAAGCTTGTCATCTAGGAAGCAGACGGGATAAAGAGTAACTGGAGTTTCTTCATTATTATTATTTTATTAAAACACAACCAAGGGCAGGTATGCATTGTTGAATATCTGTTTGGGAAAGATGAGACCACATAAACATCTGTGGTCCCAAAGGTGATAACAGAGTCCAGAAACCCCAGTGAGAGATCAGGAGGACAGACATACTTTGCTAAGCATGGACGTCTGATCTTTCTCCCACTACTTCTCTGGATCTATCGTCCCACCTGGGGGGTCCCAGTGCCCTTGCATGGGGCTACCTGTCCCACCATCCTCACCCAGGCAAGGACTACACAGACATCATGGAAGACATCAAGGGGGGAACCCCACTGAAGCCACTGCCTCCCTCAGCCTGGGTGCCCATGCAAGGTGCTCAGACCCAAGTCTGCAACGTCTCCCCTGGTGGTGGCCACCCAGCGATTCAGGCGGTGGCACAGGTGGGAGCCAGGGCCAAGGGCAGGGTGGGTTGGAATCTGCCTTGATAGTTGGGGTGGGAGAGGCAGGAAGGCAAGGAGGAAAGGAAGCAGCAGGACACGAGCAGGTCTGTGGCCAGTATGGCTCTCAGAGACCTGGTGGCCACCACACAGGGCCAGTGGTGGCAGAGCAGCCCCTGGACATATTGGCAGCAACACACCTCTCTGTTGTATACAGTGTGGAGTTCACACAACAACACAGGATGCCCTGTTCCACATCTTGGACATTCAGGCAACACACATCAGTATGTAAGTTCAAATACAAGAGCTAAAACAAAATGAAGCTGTGACCTTTAGCTACTAATGTTGGGTGAAAGGCAAACACCACCTCGACCCCCCCAAAGGCAAATAAGGAATGAGAGAAGGGATGAGGATGGAGAATCATGATGAGTCATTTGTACAAATAAATCTAAATATGTCCATCGCTCCAGGCCATTGTGAATGTGCTAACTTTTCCAGTGAAAAACCCAAACCCAAACCAAACTCTCTTCCATTGAGCCTTCTGACTCTCGGTGACGCCACAGGACAGACTGAGGCTGCCCCTGAGGGTCTGAGACTGCAACTCTTTATGGGGGGACAAAGTCTCATCTTCCAGCCAAGAAGTAGCTGGGGGGCTGAGCTGCTGACGTTGTGGTTTGCAGCCCTCTGTGTGGGTAACACTACACACTCAGGGTTCCCTGAAAAGGCAGAGACTGTAAAATTGAATGGAAAAATCCAGCTAGAGAAGTTGACAGATGCGCAACAGGAGTACTAGGCAAAAGAAAGCGAGTCTACTCGTGTTCGCATGAGAGAAAAGAGAGTCGACTGGTGTGGTAGTTACATATATTTCGTGTCAACATGAAGCTAGGAAAGTATAGGGGTGGGCTTTGTTGCTTCTGAGCTAGATGGCCGCGTGTTTACCTTCAAGCCTTTAAGACCCCAGACGCTATATCTTTTGATAGCCGGGCACCGATTATAAGGATCTACATATAACCTCCTCCCTGGGGGACGGACAACAGAAAAGTGGGTGAAGGGAGACATCGGACAGT
>NW_022107431.1:723414-733254 GCF_000313985.2 Echinops telfairi | reverse complement strand
GGGGCTTAAGTGGAGAGGAAATGTTTTGAGAATGATGAAGGCAATGAATGTACAAATGCGCTTTACACAATTGATGCATGTATGGATTGTGATAAGAGTTGTATGAGCCCCTAAAAGAAACTATTAAAAAAATTTAACCATGAAAAAACAAGAACATGTGACTTAATGGATATTAAGTAGAATCCCCCCCCACAGCAAACAAAGGATTTCTTTAACACACACACACACACACACAAATGGGAATTTTACAAAAATTATTCAGGGATGAGCTGACTAAAGAAGTCCCAAATTTTTCAATGAGCCAATAGCATATGATAATAATAATGGGCAATAATTCATTTGAAGTCACACCTTCAGAAACTATTTATACATTTACACTATATATACCATATATACTCATGTATAAGCAGAGGTTTTCAGCACATTTTTAATGCAGTTTTTATGGTAAAATTAGTGCTTCAGCTGATATTCAGATTGGCTTATACTCAAGTATACACACACACACACACACACACTACATACCTCCGTCATCCCTAGGTAACTTACAGGGTAAACAGAAAATCATAGTGGAAATTTTTAAGTAGTTGATGCTAAATGGAAACAAAAAGACTTCATGTCAGAACCTGTTGGCTGACACCAACAGGGAGCTTGGGAGAAATCTGAGGGCGTCAGTGCGCGGTAAGAGGGGTGGGGGCGCACTCACAACCAGCACCCAATGTCATCAACTCGGGACGCTGTGGGTGAGCAGGAAGGCAGCGTGCGAGGAAACTCAAGCATGAGAACAGAACTTCAGGAGAGGAAACGTGGAGAGACTCTCGGGCGTCACAGGACCAGACACTGCTTCTGGGGGAGAGTCGGAGTGTCCACGCCCTTCTTGGCAAGCTAGCGCCAGATGGACTGTCTCAAGAAGCAACGCTCAGGTGTGCTTGACACGATGGATGGATGGATGGATGGATGGATGGATGGATGGATGGATGGATGGATGGATGGATATAAAAATGGTATGAGCATCCAATAAAATGATTTAAAAATAAAAAGAAACAATGGTCAAAACAATAAGGGGAACTGAGCATCCCAACAAAGGAGCTTAAAGATCAACTTCAGAATCATAGATCCTGCTGGCTCCACAACCACCCATCAGATATCCGGCAAGACTCACGGATGTCACCCAACTGTTGGTGCCTCTCCAATTCCCAAAGTGCTCTCTCCAGACTGTTCCAAGTCCCTCAGTAGCCACCACCAACAGCCACTTGGCTCACTCCTGCCTCTTCCTCAAGGCCACTCAGACCCACATTGTCAGCACTGGCCCTTACTCTGGGCGGAACCACTCTCCACTGCCAACACCCTTGCCGGCCAAAGGCTTCCTTCCTCTGGCCCACGGGGTATCTTCCTGCCGAGGGGCTCTGGATCTTCATCTTGGCAGTTCGTGTCCATCAGGGAAGACAGGAGGTCCTCAGGATGGGGCCTACCAGCCTCGCCCTGCTCAGAATGCTCCTGAAGCTCCCACTGAGCTTTGGGCACAATCCCAACGTTCAACCTGTCATCAGGAGTTGAAACTCAGGGCAGTCGGTGGCCCTCTCTAAGTTCCAGAATCTTCATAGATCCACTATAGGCTCCTAGTTTAAAGTGACCAGATGCCCCGCTTTTGGCGGGACAGTCCCGATTCTTAACAATTTTTCCCCGCATCCCATGGCATTTTTTAAAAGTCCCGATTTTTTGAAAGAATGCACGACAAGCTAGGGTATACGGTTTTCGGCTGCCATGTGGCTATTTCGCCAGGATATCAGTTTTATCAATGGTGTCCCGCTTTACCAATGTTAAAATCTGGTCACCTTATCCTAATTGCAAAGTCAGCATTAGAAGCCAGCAGGCATGCCTCTGGGGAAAGATGAGACAGAGTCTCAGAAGCCCTAGGGGGCTGCTCTACTCTGACCTACGGGGTCACTGTGTGTAGGAATGGACTCCGTGGCTATAGTTTTCAATCCATGTATCAGACATCCCAGAGGCTGCTAGGCCCCTGCAGCACCAACCACTCGGACCAGGTAACCCAGCCGATCAAAGGGTCCTGAAGGCACCCAGTGCATGATGACCCTCCCAGACACTGACAAAGGGCCACCCGGGATGCCCCTGGGGCTGGAGAGCCAGACCAGGAGCTCTGTCCTGGGAACGTGCTTGGTCAAGTGGAGGGGCAGTGAGACAGAGGAAGGCTCTCCCCATCCGCAAGATGGGTCGTGGGCACAGTGGCTGCAGCAGAGGGCTCAGACATATCAGACATCAGGAGGGTGGCACAGGGACAGGTAGCACTTCTTTTGTTGGGTCAGAACCCAAAGGACAACACCCACCAACAGCAGCTGGTGTCCTTTCGGGGTGCGGACGAGCTGGGTGGGTGCTAGGCTGCTAACTGCAAGGTCAAGGTTGGCGTGGAAGCCCGCCAGTCACTCCGACCTGCTCCCCACGACATCACAGGTCTGGAAGTCCAAGTCCGGGGGTGGAGATGAGTGGAAGCCACTCAATGGCAAAGATTTGGGTTGCAGGGCTGTTTCTGCTTTTTTAACATTCCTTAAGTGGCAGTGACATCATCTCCTGTCAACTGGTGAAGGGGTAGAGTCTAGTCTGCCAATCAGGTCGCAGCTTGATGAGTCATTTGGGAGTTGCAGAGATAAATAGCTCCCTGGAGGCCAGACCCAGACTCAGCTTCATCTCCCTGATGACAAGACACATGGAGCTACACTAGAGCCCTGGAGCTGGAGGAGCCACATGGAGACCCCTGCCAGTGCTGGGATGCTTCCACTGCCACTGGATCCACAAGACTTTCCATCCACTGGCCTGTGATCTTCCTGCATTCAGTGTCATTACATGTGTTGCGTGTGTCTGAAGAGGAATTTATAGATTTGTATTGGACATGTGGGCTAAAATCAGATTTATGGACTTGGTCCGGACTGGGCTGGGATGTTTTCACAATATTCAATTGCTCTTGTATATAAAGGTCTTTCTTTTACACAGGAGTGTAAAAGAGGTTTACACAGGAGTGGCTATGAATTTGTTTCTCTAGTCTACACAGACTAATGCATGTGTTTTCTTCTTAAACTGACTGGAGTGCTTCCTGTTGTTGAAGCCCCATCCTAACAGTAAACTGCAGACAATGCACCTTCAGAACTCTGGGGCTATGAAACTGGTCATCTGGCACCACAGCTGTGATGAAGGACCGGCGCATCATGACAGGTGTGACCCTAGGAATTCGCCAGTGCAGCCGTGCAAGGTCTGCGGGGCTGGGCTGATGGGCAGGGAGAAAGGCGCTGGGGTTCTCTGCAGAAAACAAGGGTGAAGGGAGGCTGGACTCCCCCCAGGCGCAGACTCAGCTCCTGAAGACAGTGGGGCAGCACTGGTGTGAGGACATTGCCCCTTTGGACACTCCTAGAGGCTATAGCAAATGCCACAGGCCTAGGGAGGGGGCATTAGTGCAGACCCCACAGACCCCAAGGGCACTGTGCTTCATGTCCTCCTGGTGCTGTAACAAGCCACCCCAACATTGGGGCTGGCAGAGACACCATGTGTTAGTCCAGGTAGACTAGAGAAACAAATCTAGGGGGGGCTCATATGTGGGTAAGAGAGAACTTAATATCAAAGAGCAATTGTATATAAAGAAAATATCCCAACCAAGTCCAGATCAAATCCATAGGTCTGATATTAGCCCGTATGTCTGATACTAGTCTATAAACCCCTCTGTAAACTCATGCAGCCATGGAATGATGCCGATTGCAGGAAGATCACAGGCCAGTGGGTGGAAAGTCTTGTAGGTCCAGTGGTGGTGGAAGCCTCTCAGCACTGGCGTGGTCTCCACGTGGCTCCTCCAGCTCCAGGGCTCTGGCTCCATCAGTGTGTCTCCATGTGGCCTGTCAGCAGAAATGTGCAGCAGAAAGTGTGTCTCACCTCTACGGAGGAAGACTGGAGTTCCCAGGATCCTCGGGAGAAGGCCACGGCCACTCAGAGGCCTCATTGGCTGTGACCTGAGTGACAGGCTCGACTCCATCGAGTCGATTCCAACTCACAGGGACCCTAAGGACAGCGCAGAACTGCCCCTGCAGGGTTCCCAGACTGTCGCTCTTGGTCGGAGTAGAAAGCCTCCTCTTTCTCCCAGGAGAAGCTGGTGGTTTTGATCTGCTAACTGGCGCCATCCACGCGGAGTGTGGCATTCTCGCTGTGCCCACCCAGTCTCCTGGCCTCTACCCACCTTCCTGACTTTGCTCTTCTCTGGTTCATGGAGCTGGCTGCTCTGAGGGGCGCGCTCCTCTGCGTGATGCTGCTCACCTGCCTTCCTGAGCTGAAGGGGGTCTCTGAGAGTGGCTTCAGGTGTACGTTTGAGGAGCATCTAAGGGTCAGACCCTCTGGAGTGTCACCAGTCACTTGAACCCAGCCAGTCTGGTCCTTTGTGTGAACCTGGCTTCTGTTCCACCCTTTCACTGTCCGATACGGTCCAGCCGAGAGGTTGCTGGTGGTGACCAGGCACCACCTAGTTCCTTCCATCTCAGGTTCACAGAGGCTGTGGTCCCCACAATCCTCCAGCCCTTCCGACTCATCGTTTCCTCGGTCGTTGGGGTCCTTCACTTTTCCTTGCTCCAGTGACTGTAACCTGGATGCTGCTCACAAGCTTTCTCGATCCCTGTGCCTGCTCATAAGAGTAAGAGGTACAACAGTGTGTCTATGGGCTGTGTGGTGCTGATTGACATAGACATCGGCCCAAGACAACCCTGTCCTCACACCCAAAATCTCAGCCCCACAGGAGTGAGATCAGGCTGCAGTGCTCACAACGGCATCCCTGTGCCTCCGGTAACACACGAGGAACGTCAGACTGGACTCTCCAGAGAAGCAAGGCCAGTTAGGCCAGCGTGTGCGTGTGTGTGTGTGTGTGTGTGTGTGTGTGTACACGCGCAGACCAAGCCCTCCATCAAGACCAGGCTCACGTGGTCACAGAGGTAGGGAAGCCCAGGTCAGTTCAGGCCCAGGGGTCAGATGTCAGCTGGAGGCCTCCCCTGACTCCTGCAGCTACAGGGGCTGACAGACCGGAAGCAGGAAGGTGAAGCAGGAAGACCATTGGCTAGATGCCCAGTTGAATGAATCCGAGCTTGGCAGCCCACTGATGGCAGGCAGGATGACAGGAGGTCCACCAACCAGGTGTGTGATCCGGATCCAGTGGTCAGAGTGATCCAGCTCCCCACACTATCCATCTACACTGAGGGTCGGCCACACCCTTGGGATGAAGCCTCCCCGTCCTATCAAGGCTGTGACCAGATGAAAGAGGTCCATTGCCCCCACAGCTGCGTGGCTGCCTCACAGGAGATCCCACCGTGGAGCTGACCACATTCTTAGCTCATACCATGAGAGCAGCCTGGCCCACCCAGGTTGACTTAAAATCTATCAGCATGGGAGCAGCTGCAGCGGGTGCAGATATAGATGCAGGGACTCCCTCGGCCAGCAGTGTGCCTGTGTGTGGGTGGGCACCCATGCACCCTCCCAACCCGTTCCATTTACACAACCACCTGTAAGCCCACCGGCGCATTGCTGTTTGTCCTGACTGCACTTGCAGGAGTCCATCTGTTCCATCGGTCCATCGTGCACATCTGCAGACCCAACCAGCCGTGGGTTTAAAATACTGACCAGGGGGGAGTGGTGAAGACGTCGAAGCAACTGCTCAGAGGCTAAGAGGGAGTGCCAGGTGCTTTCTGTATAACATCAGGGCTCCTACATCATCCAGCATTGATTGAAATAATCTCTACTGCGAGGGCTCAGTGCAAACACATTGTTCACATGAGAGAGACCCTGGTGTCCGCTGCGGGGACACTGATGGATATGGAGAGGCCTTTGCCTGAAGCGCACCTTTCTGTATCCGATTTCACCTTGCTGACCTTGGGCTGACCTTTGCCCGAGCTGCGTCTCCTTTCCCTTCCCTGCGAGGTGCTGGCCGGATGGGCTTCTTTCTGGAGCTCCTGGAGAACATCCACGCCCTTCTCTTGCCCAGCTCCTGAAAGTGCCTGGTGGCTCCGTGGTTTAAGTGCTCAGCCACTAGCTTAGAGGCTTGCAGTCAGACCCCAGCCCTGACCCCAGACCTGGGGATCTGTTCCCATGGAGGTGACAGGCCATTCTCCTGTGTCACCTAGGGTCACCATGAGTCAGAATGACAGCACAGCATGTCCCACCCACAGCTGGACCTTTGTCCACCCCAGAGCCCGAAGCCCTGCCTCTCTCAGACCTTGTTCCATCCTCCTCCAGCTCTCCGGCTCTGCCCGCCTCCCTACTGGATAACCCAGAATCACCTCTGGTCCCCTGACACCTGACATGCTCACATACGCGGGGACTCGGGGGCAGAGTCTTTGCCTCGTTTTTGGAGGGGAGTTAACGCAAAGGACGGAGAGGGGCTTCCTGGGGTCGTGAACTATTTCTCCTCGGGGCCAGAGAAGCCTTGGCAGGTCCCGAGTAAGTACTGGGAGCTAATCCTTTGGCTTTCCCATCCAGTCCAGAAAGAAAGATGGGGGTCCCGTGGCATTGCAGGAGCTTTGGGGGGCACGCAGAACAAGGGTCCATCCTACTGGGCTCTTTGTAAAAGGCTTCATTTGGAGGTGCTGGGCTGAATCCAAGGATGCCCAATGGATTCACTTCCCCAAGAAAGTGTCACAGCTCCTGGTGCCCTTCGGTGCAGTGGCCCACACAGAAGAGCCCTGAGGACAACGTGGCCAGCTGTGCCTCAGACTGCATGGGGTGCACAGTGACAGGTCCCCGGCAGAAGACACCCACACATGCGCTCACCAGTGACAGATGACCGCTCCTTCACCCAGATGTGTAAACACTTCTGGGAAGGAGTGAGCGCGTCCAGGGAGCAGGCTTCCAAGAGCTATCCCTCGACGTTCCGGCTGTCATCCCGGTGCATGCCATGCCCCCTTTCCGGGAGGCAGTTGAGAGGGATTAGGAACAGTTCCAGGTGAGTGAGCTGCCCAGTCCTCGGGATGTGGTTCGCTGGGCCTGCCCAATGTCCCCGCGCCTCCAGAGGGGAAGAAGCCACCTGGATCTGGCTCCCAGTCACCGGTGCACTCGGTCCAGTTACTCCCAACCTGCATCAGCCCAGCTGCCAGCTGGCACAAGGTGCTGGCCAGGAAGCCACACAATGAAAAGGGAAAACCACCTATTCTTTAATGGCCAGAGCCCTGGTGGTGCTGTGAGGTCAGCGCTGGACTCTGACCAAGGGTGAGTGGGTCAAGCCCGGTAGCCACTCTGCTGGGGAAAGAGGAGGCTGTCAGCTCCTTTACAGAGTTATCATCTCAGAATCCTTAGCGGACAGTCCCACTCTGCCCCCCCACACGGCGTAGCCATGAGTCGGTACTGACTCAGTGGAAGTGGGTTTCGGGTATTTGTGACCAAGTTCCTGGTGGGGACGTGTCACTCTTCTGGGTCATGAGAGGAACAGAGACCTGGCTCCACTGAGCGGCGACGGGGCACGCTCACAGCACGCTGGATGCAGACATGCTCAGGGGAGCCCACGGCTGTGCACATCGACTCTGAGGTTCGTCGAGAATCACACGGATGGGGAGTGGACAGCAGATGGACGGAAGGTGAACGGACGACACATGTGGTGGACTGACAGGAAGGACTCTCCTCTGCTCCACAGGCTTTTCCCGGAAAGGGTGTTTGCAACAGGACACCGGGGCGCAGGAGGGAGGCCCCCGCCTTAGACGGAGGAGCCAGGGCACCGGCTCTCTCTCCTGATCCTTATGGAGTTCAACTCCTCTAGGCTGCAGTATTTCTAAATGATGGAGCCAGCCATCAGAGAGCCGCCCGCCCGTGTGTGTCTCCAAAAGCACACTGAGTGGAAAGTGGCGCTTTGATGTCGGCGGCAGAGAGCCCAGCGCAGTGTGAAGCAAGCCATTCTTGTGTCACACATTTTTGTTCAGCTACGGGGCAAGCACCCTATTGACTCGCTCTCTTAACAGGATGAAAGTCTCCAGCAGTAAATCTCCACTGCTCCTGGCTACGTGTTCTCCCCAGAGGGGAGAGAAATACCAAAGTCTGAGTTTTTATATTTAGTCGTTCACACCCATCACTGACCTTTAAAAGAAACGCAAAGAAAAATAAAACAATGACAGGAAGCTTCCGGTATAAACCAATCACAATCCGAATCTTCCTGAAAGTAACCACTCACTGAAGTCACGCAGGCCACCACCAGGCAAGTGGTGAGTCGCTCCCGGTGATCCCATCGCGGGAGGCTGGGGAGGTGTTAGAAGCCCTGGTGATGGAGTGGTCTGCCGCAAGGTCTGCCGTTTGAGACTCTCAGCCTCCCCGAGGGAGAAAGGACGACTTTCTACTACCATGTCCAGCTACAAGTTAGTCTCAGACGCTCACATAGGCCAGGACAGAGGGCCGCTCAACTGAAAGCACTGATGTTGGGGGATGCTTTTGGTTTGGTGAAAGAGTTTATCCACGGCATTAACGCTGTGTTCTAGAGGATCCCCAACAAATGTATTGGGCCTAATGCCCCCTCTTCAGAAAAATAATTACTCAACGCCCCACCACTGGACTGGCAGCTACATACACTTTCACTAGAGCCCATGACCCAGGGCACAGTATCTGCTTTTGCAGTGCCCCCTGAACCTCCCCAGCACCACCCCCCACCTCCGCCAGGGAATAGTATCCCCCACTTTGGGAAACACTGCTTGTGGTGGACTAAAGAAACAAATTCATAGACAGTTATATGTGTATAAGAAAGAGCTTTATATACAAGAGCAACTGCATACTGAGAAAACATCCCAGCCCAGTCCAGATCAAATCCATAAGTCTGGTATTAGCCCATATGTCTGATACCAATCTATAAATTCCTCTTCACACTCACAAACACATACAATGAGGCCAAATGCAGGAAGATCACAGGCCAGTGGGTGTTAAGTCTTGTGGATCCAGTGGTGGTGGAAACATCTCAGCCCTGGCAGGGGTCTCCACGTGGCTTCTCCAGCTCCGAGGCTCTGGCTGCCATCAGCCTACCTCCTGGTGGCTTCTCAATAAGAATGTCTCGCAGGGACTGAGCCTGCATCCTGCCTCCAGGGAGCTATTTCTCTCCTTAGCACCTCCAAATGAGGGCATCAAGTACAACCTGATTGACAGGTGAAACTCCACCCTTTCACTCTTAATCCTTTCAAATTGACAACAGATTATATAACTACCACACTGTTCTAGTGGAGCAAGTAATTAATCGTGTGAATGATTTTAATTGCGAAAAGGCAAGAGGTCAGTTAGTCAACGGTGTCTACGCCTACTCACAGTACTGAGATGAGCTGCCCCATGAAGGCCGGTGCCAGTGCAGAGAACCAGCCTCTTCTTTCCAGCGGTTCCCTTGTTAGACAAACTACCAGCCTCCCACTTAATCCAGAAAAGCAAGAAGCTGGGGTTGTAGAACCAGCTAGAACTAGAACGAGCCATCAGTCATACACAGAAGTGGCAGTGTATTCTCCATCAGTGGATGGGGTGGGTAAAGCACCACTTTGGACACCATCCTTCCCAACTAAAGGTCTTCAGAAGCTAGTGTCTGTTGCCACCAAACGCCGTCACCACACAGATACCCTCATCAAAGGCCCCGAGCCAGGCGCATGGGGCCATCTCGGTGACCTGAGACCTGGTGTGTGCCTCAGCTTGGCCAACCACGTACGGGTGTCTTCTTTCACTCTCTGTCATGGCTGTGTCTCGGTAGCATGCTGAGCAAGACCCAGTGACAGCTTGACACTGTGGATGACTAAGCGGTCAGGTGACAGCTTGACACTGTGGATGACTAAGCGGTCAGGTGACAGCTTGACACTGTGGATG
>NW_022107431.1:708549-723314 GCF_000313985.2 Echinops telfairi | reverse complement strand
ACACTGTGGATGACTAAGCGGTCAGGTGACAGCTTGACACTGTGGATGACTAAGCGGTCAGGTGACAGCTTGACACTGTGGATGACTAAGCGGTCCACTGCGTCGCCATGGATCCGAGTGTGAAGGAACTTCAGTTCGCCCACTTCACCCCTTCAGAAAAGAAGTGGTGGTGTGCTTTTCCACCCTCCTGAGGCGGGCGGAGGAAGGTCTATTAACAACCTGTGGTGTGCAGGTGGCACAGCTTGCTTGCAGAAAGAGGAGGCGGGCACTCACTGATGAAGCTCGAGGGTCTGCTGTTACCTACGGAGTCCAGCAAAGGGCTCACACGTGGGCGTGGGAAGCACCGCGATGAACGGAGGAAAGACAGACCTTGTCAACATTCGGCTTGCTGGGAGCCACAGTCGGTGCTCACGGGAGCAGCAGTCAAGAGGTCAATGAACACATTGCTCTGGATAAAGAGGTCTGATGCACAAGACCTCTTTAAAATGTTACAGCACAGACGTTACTCTGAGGTCTAAGGAGGGCCTGACCCATGCCTTGTTTCTTCTTCTTCTTCTTTTTCATTAATCACTTTATTGGGCGGGTCTTACCAATCTTATAACCATCCTTCATTCAATGTACACATGTGGGCATCAACATTTCCAAAACATTTCTTTCTACTTGAGCCCTTGGTATCAGCTCCTCTTTTTGCCCCTCCCTCCTCCTCTCTCCCACCCTCGTGAATCCTTGATCAATTATATATTAGTATTGTTATTTTGTATCTTACATCATCCATTGTCTCCCTTCACCCACAGGTCTTGTTATTTGTCCCCCTCTGTCCAACCTTGAGGTCAGTGTCTCTTTTCTCCCCCTTTCGTGCCCCTGTCCTATCCCTGCCCTCCTGCTATCTCTCTCCCACTACTGCTCTGCGGGCTTTACCTGTCCTGGGTTCCATGTGTTGGGAGCGCGTCTCTGCACCATTGTGTGTTCTCCGATCTAGCCTGCTTTGTAAGTTAGAACTTGGTGATGGTAGCGGGAGGGAGGAAGCATTCGGGAACTAGAGGAATGATGTGTATTTTGGTGGTACTATACTGCACCCTGGTTGAATCATCCCTTTCTTATACCACTTCTGTAGGGGGATATCCAATTGTCTACAGATAGGCTTTGGGTCTCCACTCTAACCCCCCTCTTTCATATCGATATAACTGTTTGTTTTGGATATTTCTATACCTGATACCTGGTCTCATCGACACCTCGTGATCACACAGGCTGGTGTGCTGCTTCTGTGTGGGCTTGTTGCTTTCCTGCTGGATGGCCGCTTGTTTACCTTCAAGCCTTTAAGACCCCAGAGGCTACATCTTCTTAGTAGCCGGGCACCATCTGCTTTATTCACATTTTGTCTTCAGTGATTGTGTCGGAAAGTGAGTATCACAGAATGCCAGGTTATTAGAACAAAGGGTTCTTGCGTTTAGGGAGGCCTTGAGTGGAAACTCAAAGTCCGTCTGCTATCTTAATACTTAACGTATAAATATATGTACATTGGCCTCTATCCCTATCATTATAAATTAATATATTTACATATATTCAAGCCTATACCTATACCTCTATCAATGTCTTTTGTTTCCTAGTTCTTTCCTCTCTTTCTTTTGACTTTCCTCCTGTCCCACTATCATGCTCAGCCTGCATTCGGCTCTCAGCCATTCCTCTTAGATACCCTGCACTTGATCAAACCCCACCAAAGCCATGGCACTGCCAACCCCTCATATGTGCGGGCAGTTGGCCTTGGCTAGGAAGCCTGAAGAGAGCGGACGCGCTTGAACTGCGGTGTGCTGGGGAAGACTAAGGAAGCACCGGGACGGCCAGGAGGACAGACACGTCTGTCAGGGAGGCAGTCCAGCCCGGGCGCTCCTGACAGGCAAGGGTGGGCATCTTTGTCTCATGTACTTTGGGGATGTTGTCAGGAAGGACATCGTGCTTGGTAAGGGGGAGGGGCCAGGAAAAGATGGACTGGCACAAAGACCACGGTGCTGGGCAGGGCCTCCATCTGTTGTTGTGCATGGAGTGGCTGTGGTCAGACTGACTCTACGGCCCTAACAACAGCAAGGGCCCCTGAGCTGGGTTTCTGCCCCCAGGCTCAGGGGCCAACAGCCACACAGCCTCCCCAGCATACACACAGCCAGACTCACCGCTGCTGTGGAAAGGTCATGTAAAGACTTCAGGTGTGAGCACGCATGCACACGCACACGCACATGCCGACCTCATGCAGTACAGTCCACACAGGTGTGCATGCAGTTACACTTAGCAGGACACACTGGGGCTTTTCTCTCTCAGCAGGGCCCTGGCCTCTGTAACTGTGCCAACATCGGGTCCTGGAAATATCAGCATGAGTAAAATCACCACCCAGTTCAAGAGGAATAGAAATAGGTTATGCAAATCTGTCTTCGTGGGATGACAACTGGAGACAAAGCTGCAAAAAGTGCTGCACCAAGTATTTAGCACCCACGAGGAGCTGCTGCAGAAGTTCCACCTCATTGCTGGAGAGTGGATCCCAGCTCACCAATCCCCACAGGACAGGGCAGCACAGCCCCTGCGGGCTTCTGAGACTAGAACGCTTTCCTGGAATAGAAGCCTTCTCTTTCTCCTGCAGAACAGCTGTGGTTTCGAACTGCTGACCTTGTAGTTAGCAGCCCAACGCATAACCCACTATGCCACCAGGGCTCCACGCTCCAAAACCAAGTGGCCTACAAAATGGTTGGTTGTATTACATCACAGATTCGGTGGGTTAGGAACCCGGGCAGGTCTCTGACCCTGCTGTACTCGTGGAGTTGCCCACCAGTGGGGCTCAGCTGGCCGGGCTGGGAGTCCCTGCACACAGCCCCCAGCAGGGACCCCCAGCAAAGTTGCCTCCAAGAATCAGCCCTGTCGTGAGCAACGTGTGTGTCTCTGCCTGGAAATCACACACTATCGTTTCTGTCATGCCGTCTGAGTCAAAAGTGACCCCAGCACACCCCGATTCGGGCCAGGGCAGTGGGAGGGGACACATCAGCCTCAGTGAGAGAAGGACCCGAGAATATATGTTTTAAAACTGCCGTTGGCGCCATTCGTAACCCATGCTCACCCCAATTCAGGATGCGGGGGCTGCTGGTAGGATCGCCTCCATCCAGTATGGTGTCCACACACACGCAGAGATGACAGATGCCAGAAACAGCCATTGCCAATACGCCTAAGCACAGATACTGAAACAGCCCCATTGCTGGAAAGTGTGTGGCTTTGTTGTTTTAAAAAATGCATCCAAATTGAGATAAAAAGAAGATACACTATAGTAATAAACAGGCCAACCCAGTGAAAGAAGAAACCGTTAAAAACACGCCTGCATCTAACAGCGGGGCTCAAAAATACATGGAAAAGAAACTGATAGGACTAAAGGAGAAGTCTGACAATTGAATAAGCAATTGTTGGAGTCCTTGAGACTCTGGTCCCACGAGAATCTGGGGGGGAAACGTGACAGTGGCTCTGCAGGGAACAGCGCTCTGAACAGCCCAAACGCAAACCAAGCCGAAGGGACCCAGGGGGCTCGCACCAGCCAACAACCGCAGCAAAAGCCAGCTCTCGAGTGGACGGGGAAGCTTGCCCAGGAGAGGCCATATCATAGGGGAGGCCTTAAACCAAGTCTCAGCAGAAGTTAAAATATTGAAACCATACAAATGCTTGCTCCATGACCACACAAAGTGAAATCAGAAATTAATAACAGAAGGGAGTTTGGAGAGTTCAAACATGCGCGCAAATTAAGCGAGCAATCGATCAAAGCTGCAGCCACATGGTAATGCGGGGCCACGTTTGAGGTGAGCACACAGAAACACAGCGGGACAAAGCGGAAGGAATTCGGGGAAGGCCGTGTCCAGAGGGACACTCATCACGCCCTGGGCCTGGGTTACAGCCGGCAGATGCTCTCAGCCATTGCTAGCTCTGCCCTCAGGAAAACAGAGAACAGAGAGCAAGCCAGAGCCAGACAAGCAGAGAGGGGGACTCAACGGAGATGAAAGTGAAGATGTGCACAACGAAGGCTAGAACGCGGGAAACGGCCCTTCCAAAAGCTGGCACTTCGAGAAGTTAGGCCAATCGTAAGAACGAGAAGGAAAGTGACTCCCATCAGAAATGACAGGGGCTGGCGGGCAGAAAGAAGGAGAACTACAAGGAAAATTGTGAGCCAGGCCATGCCAGCAAGTTGGATAACCTCGGTGAAATGGACAAATGCCTGCCAAAGCTGACTTAGAAAGACATGTAAGATTTGAATAGACTCATATCAAGGAGAGAGAGTGAGTTAGCGATTAAGAACTCCCATCAAAGGCTAACTCAGGACCACGTACCATAATTAAAGGATTCCACCAAGAGTCCAAAGAAGAATTAACACCCACCAGTCCCAGAAACAAGCAGCCGGAGGCAGTGCGTCCTGGCTCGCCTGTGAGGTCGGCATCAGCCTGGTTTCAAAGGCAGACAAAGAGACTGAACAATGAGCAAAGAATAGATCCAGGTCCCTCCTGAATACAGATGCCAGCTACCTCACTAAACACTGGAAAACTGAACTTGCAGCCTGTAAAAAAAGATTATACACAACTATAACAAGTTGGATTTATTTCAGAAATGCGATCTTGCTCTAATATATAAAAATCAGTTCGTGTAATGCTCCAAATCAATAAAATAAATTAAAATAGCATGAATATCTTGATAGGCACAAGGGGGGAAAAAGGATTCAACAAAATCCAATGTGATAAGTCAAATCTTCAAAGCTCCCACAACTCACACCACCCTTCTCTGTGAGTGACAGGAAGCTCTGCCCCCCAGTCAGGCACAAGACAAGGCTCACTGCTCGTATGACTTCTAAACGTTGGACTGGAAATCCTCTCGCTCACTGCCATCCAGAGAATGCTAACTCCTAGTCACCTCCTGGTGGCTTCTGAGACTGTAACTGTTTATGGGAGTCTTTCTCACTGGGAGCTACCGGTGATTTTTGAACTGCTGACCATGCAGATCACAGCCCAAAGCATAACCACTACACCACTGGGCTCCCTACTGGAAGTCCTAGCCCAGGCAATCAAGAAAAGCAGGTAAAAGACCCCCAACTTGTAAAGGAAAAAGTGAAACTTGTTTACAGATAACATGAACTGACATTTTGAAAGTCTACCGAATGCACAGAAACAATGGGATCCCATAAACAGGTCCACCACGTTGCAGGAAATAAGACCATCATGTAAATATGAGCTGTATTGCTATGCACAAGCAAAGAACACCGAGAAGGACATGGATAAGATAATTCTATTCACAATTGTGTTGGAAAGAATAACACACTTAGGGATAGATTACCTAGAGCTGTGCCAGACTTGTACACAGAGAACTAGAAACCACTACTGGAAGATATTAAATAACAGCTGAGTGAGTGGAAAGGCATTCTACAGCCATGAACTGGAAAGCTTAATGCTTTTGGCTGGCAATAGTTCTCAAGTGGGACAGCAGATTGACTACAACCCCTATCAAAAGCCCAATCACTTTCTATACAGAAAGAGACTATTTGATCCTAAAATTCATATGGATTGACGAGAGACTCAAAGTAGTCCAACCATTTTGCAAAGAGGAGAACCCAGTTGGAGGTTTCCACACTTCACGTTCAGCCTCACTTGCGGCAGAGCTGCAGCCATCAGAACAGGATGGCATTGACATAAGACTGCAGGACGGTGGAATGGAAGGGGACGTGGCAAAACTCCTGAAGTAAAATAACCGCTGGTGCAGTGTTTTTAGACACGGTGGAAGTACTCTCACGCACTGCCACTGAGTCTCCGTGCCTCCACGGCTCCTCCTCTGCAAAGAAGAGCTCACTGTGTGTCGACCAATGTCTCATAAGTAGAAACAACATCTTTACGCCCGGGACGTAAAGGCCATAAGCATGCAGGGTGCAATCCAGGATCCGGGCTGCTTCCCAGCCTGCCCTCCATTAACTGTACTTCCCTGCGGTGCTCCCTCTCCTCAGCTACCCAGTCTCCCGGCAGCCTGGCCGACTGAAGAGCCCATCCGTCACTTTGGTGGCATAGTGGTGGGCACTGGGCTGCTAACCACAAGGTCAGCAGTTCAAAACTACCAGCTGCTCCACAGGAGAAAAACTGGGTTTTCTACTCCCATAAACAGTCTCAGAAGCTCACCAGGCAGTTCTACCCCGTCCTACAGGATCACTGTGAGCTGGCATCGACTTGATGCAGTGAGTTGTGTGGGCTTTGTGACGATTTAGGGGACTGTGTGATGATGGTAGGAGGCTGAGCAATAGTTTGGGTGCTACGTGATTATGAGATTATAACCCCAGGTAAAGAAGACCAGAATCCTCACAACCGGACCAGCATCATGATAAAAGCGGGAAGGCTGAGGACTTTGTCTTGCTTGGATTCATGACCGATGCTCATAGAAGCAGCAGTCAATGGAACAAGAGATGAGTTGCATTCGGTAAATCTGCTGCACAAGACCTCTTGAGAGTATTGACAAGCAAGAATTTTACTTTAAGGACTAAGCTGCACCATACTCAAGCCATGGTATTCTCTATCGCCTCCTACGCATGTGAGAGTTGGGCATTGACCAAGGAAGAGCCAAAAGGAATCCATGCATCTGATTTGTGGTGTTGGTGACGAATATTGAAAATACACGACCGCTAAAAGGACAAACTGATCCGTCTTGGAAGAAGTACGACCAGAGTGCTCCTTAGAGGCAAGGACGGCGAGACTTTGTCTTACATACTTTGGCCTCATGGTCGGAGAGACCGGTCCCTGGAGAAGGGCATCGTGCTTGGAAACGTGGAGGGCAGCGAAAAGGAGGAAGGCCCTCAAGGAGGCGGACGGACACCACAGCTGCGACCAGGGGCTGAAGCACAGGAAGCACTGAGTGCAGTGTGGCGAGGGACCGGGCAGCGCGGCCTGCTGTGCACAGCATCTCTCTGCCTGGGGACCGAACAACAACATTCTTTTTCAGAAGGTCGGGATGCCCTCCTTGGGCAAACGGAGGGAGTTCCCCGTAAACACTGAGGAGAGGGACTGCAGGAGCGAGGCTGGTGCTGGAAGTGGACACCAGACCACCCTCCGCAGTCCAGAGCCAGCAGTCAGGAAGGGCACAACGGAGCCCTAGGAAGACCTCTGGGGGAGAGGGGAAGGGCCGGACTTTAGACCCAGGTTTGCCATCCGTGAGGTCGACTGCCTTTTGCTTCTGCGCGTGCTCAGTAAGCTGGATTACATGAGGAAGTCCTGCAGCGTCAGGACTGGAGGAAAGTCCGTTCACAGCCCGAGGTCTGTAGATGGCACAACCTTGCTTGCTGAACATGAGGCGAACTGGAGACACTTGCTGATGGAGATCAAGGACGCAGCCTCACTGTGATTACAGCTCAGTGTAAAGAAGACCAAACTCCTCTCGACTGGACCAGTAGTCACGTCATGATAAACAGAAAAGATTGAAGCTGTGGAGAAGGTCATCTTGCTTGGATCTGCAGTCAGTGTTCATGGAAGCAGCAGTCAAGAGATCAAAGGACACATCGCATAGGGTAAATCTGCTGCACAAGACCCCTTTAAAGTGTTTGAAAGGCAAGGCTATTGTGTTTCGGGAGTGGGGTGCGCCTGACACAGGCCGTGGTGCTTTCCACCACCCTCTATACACGTGAAAGGGGGACACTGAATAAGGAAGACTGAAGAATAGATGAATTTGAGTTGTAGGCCAAACAAGAATACTGAAAGCACTAGTGACTGTCAGGACAAACAAACAAGTATCTTGGAAGAAGTACAGCCCGGATGCTTCTTACAAGCAAGGATGGTAAGGCTTTGTCTCATGTACTTGGGACATGTTGTCAGGAGAGCCCGGTCCCTGGAGAAGGGCAGCAGGCTTGGTAACGTGGAGGGGCAGTGAAGGAGGGGAAGCTGGATGGGCACCGGGGCTGCAACAACGAGCTCGACCACAGGAACTATTGTGAGGATGGCCCAGGCCTGGGCCGCGTCCCACCCTGCTGTGCACAGTCACTGCTGGACCCGGTTCAACAACAGACGACGGTAGAGAGGATGCGGTGGGGAAAGTCTCTAGACCAGCCTGTGCTCCCGAGCCCCAGGGTGAGCTGTGAGGTCATAGCATCTGTGGTCCCTGGTCCCCGAGTTGTGGAATCTGTGGGTTCACAACATCCATGGTCCCTGCTCCTGGGTGCAGCGCAGGCACAGAGCACAGGGCAGCCTCCATGCCCTCAACAGCTGAGGATGAGCTGTGCTTTCTGAGCGGATCAGCACCACTACCCAGACAGCATGCCAGCCCATGTCCAGGCTGCCCCCGCCCATCCTAACCAGTCCCCACAGCGCCCGGGCACACATGCACCACAAGGAGCTCCCGAGATCCCTCTCCTCACACTCGCCTGCAGCAAGAGAAGCTCCCCCAGCCACGAAGCAAGGCCGTCTGGGAACAGCCACCTCGAATCACAAGGGAGGGAGCTTCGGCATACTCACATTAGCGCCCCTGGGGTATCTCATCAAGCAACAGAAATAAGAAAGGAAACACTGTCCTTGTTCCTGAGGGACTCTAATCCCGGGAGGCGGGGAGGGGCGGGAGGCAGGACCTACCAAGCCTTTTGATCAGTACCCCACATCCCAGGGCCTCAGAAAGCAACCTTGGCCTCAGGGCAAACCTCAGGGAGGGCAGACAGCCGATGGAGGCCTGAAGGGAAGTAAACAAGACCAAGGTCAAGCTCGCTGCTGCCATCGATTGATTCTGACTCATAGCAACCCCGTGGAGCAGGGAGACCTGCCCCTGGGGGTTCCCAGACTGTCACTCTGTGGGGGCAGAGATCCTCTTCTTTCTCCTTCAGGGAGGCTGGTGGTTTCAAACTGCTGACCTTGTGGTTAGCAGCCCAGTGCATAACCACCCAACCACCAGGGCTCCTGGAGATGAAGACGGAGTCTTTGAAGTGGTCGGTGTTGGGACAGGGTCCTTTCCCGACAGGCAGGGGGGTGGATAGCCAAAGGACCAAGTCTGTTCTCAGGGAAATACAAGGGCTGCACTCACTAGGATGCAGGTTCTCTGTGTGGAGAACAAAGGGGGGTGTCCCAAAGCCGAGAGGAAGAAGGGAGCCCTGAGGGGGTCAGATGCCCACAGCAGTGGGTACACACACACACGCATCAAGGAAGGGAATATTGAAATGTATAAATGACAACCCCAAACTGACCAGGGTAAAAAGCATCACAACCGCACTGTGGCATTGCAGCCATGTCAACTCATGATGACCCTGTGCGACGGAGAGCACTGGCCCTGTGGGTTTCGGGTGGAAGCTCTTTCTCTTCACGGGAGCAAAAAGCCTCATCTCTCTCTCTCAGGGAGGATGGTGGTTTTGAACTCCGACCTTGCGGTGAGCAACCCAACATGTGACCCCTCTGCCCCCAGGGCTCCCCGTGACCAGCGTGAACACGACATCAACGATACCCTCCGAGCCTGGTGTGCCACGTCTTTCAGAACCATCTGTCCCTCGAATGCCATGATGGAATCCCATCCGGAAACGTTCCAGAGGGCGTTAGACAACCTTGTTCCGCGCCACAGGCCCACGCCCACAGCAGACGCAGGGAGAATCACCCCCAACCACTCTCCGGCTGGTACGGTCACAGCGGCTAATTGCTGAACAGCAGATGTCACCCTCAGAACACAAACAAGCACCGCACCATCCTTTGTCCCATTTCCTCTTGTAACTCGGGGCGGGGCTCGCATCGCTTGGCAAAAGCTTCCTGCAAACACATGTCCATCTGTCCGTGTAAAGCCCAGACCCAGGTGGACGTAACACTGCCAATGAAAACGTCTCGTCCAGAACTAACTGCTTCTGGGCTCAGGCCAGCGAGCACCGGGCATCCCCCGCATCTCCTCGGAAACGGGCCCAAAGCCAGCACTGCCGGTCCCTTCTTCCTTCCTCCGAGCATGATTTCTGCCAGCACAGAGTTTTCGTCACTGGACGGCACTTGTGTTTAGGATCTGTCGCTGAGGTCATTTGGGCATATCTGAATTTGGAGCGGCTCATTAGGGTTTTGACAAGTCCATCCTACAAGGCGCTGTGTTGGCCATCAGAAGCAGTTGCACACGAGTGTGTTCTTGGGGTCCCGTGAAAGAACACGGAAATCAGTATTTTACGTGTACACTCACATACTCACACACACACCTTCAAAACTCCACTGTCATTGCTTTCGTGAATGCCGGGAAGTTTTTAATGACTTCTTTGATTTTTTCTTTCATGAGGGATCTGTTTTCTACATGCTTTCTGCTGCAGTCCCTGTTTGTCTAGGTAGGTAGTCTATTTCCAGAATTTCTCCCACTCCTTCTAGGCTTTCAAAGTTGTTGGCAAGTCCCTCCTTCCTGGTTTTCTGTTGTTTCCCTTTCATTGGTATTGATCCATTTCTTTTCGGAAGCCTGCTGACACTTTTTCTCCTTCTTCGTTAGACTTGCCAGTGGGCGTAGATTTTATTAACCCTTTCTAAGAACCAGCTTCTTGGCTTGTTGATCAGTTTCATTGTTTTTCTATTTTCTGTTTCATTTATTTCTGTTCTAATCTCGCCTCCTCTCTTCTGGTGACTGCAGGCTTCTTTCATGCTGCTAGTCTTTCCCCAGTTGGTGATGTTCGGTTAAAGTGTGGCTTTGGCTTCTTTTTTAATGTGTACATTTATTGCTATAAATTACCCTCTGAGCACTGCTTTGGCTGTCTCCCACAGGTTTTAGTATATTGTGTTGTCATTCTTTTATTTTCTGTGTGTGTTTTCATCTTGTTTGACCCAAGGAATGCTGTTTTTGTTTTGGGTTCTTATATTACCCAGAAGCTTTCTAAGCAGGGTGTCATTCAATATCATGTATTTGATCACCCCCTCAATTTTCCTACTGTTATTTCTAATTTTATAGTGTTGTGTGGTCTACAAAGGTGCTTTAAGATTCTATTAGCTTTTAACTGCACTTTTCCATGAACTTTTTGAAGCCCCCTCCTGTCCGTATGCTGTGTGTATTTGTTTATATTTAATACGGGTAATGCACGCTTATAATACACCAAGATGCAACCACTGAAGTACTGGTCTCAAGAGTGAACCCTGAACTCAGACCCCCGGGAGACCCGCTCTCAGTCTCAGACATCGGTCTTCCTGGGGAAATGAGAGCATGGGCAGCTAGCTGGGCAGTCTGACCAGGAAGACGGCTCACCCACCCGGTGGCCCTCTGCACTAGGCGTGGGGAACCGTTTTTCTTCCAGGGGCCATTTGGATATTTATTGCGTCACTTGGAGGTCATACTGGCCAAAGGTTCAACTAACTCACTCTCAATGGGACGACTAAGGAACCATGGTGGCAGAGGAGTTATGAGTTGGGCTTCTACCTGCAGAGTCAGCAGTTCGAAACCACCAGCTTCTCTGAGGGAGAGAGATGGCACTAGCTACTCCTGTAAACTCGGAAACTCACAGGGCAGTTCTACCCTGACCTGTAGGTTCACTGCGGCTCGATTGTTTTGCTGGGGAGTGTGAGGGCATCACCTGGTATTGATGACTCCTCTGGATGGGCATCCCCCACCCCGGCTCGATGCCATTGCTGGGAACCGTACGGAAAACAGCCTCCCAAAGCCTGAGCCCCCGCGACGCAGTGCACCGCAGTCCTGAGATCCCTGTGAAAACTGCAGACATTGGCCCTCCTCTGTGCGCCCATGAAACAGAACCTCTAGGGCCGTGGTTCTCCGCCTTCTTAAAACCATGACCCTTTCATACAGTGCCTCATGTGGTGGTGACGCCCCAACCATAACATTATTTCTGTTGCTACTTCATCCCTGTCATTTTGCTAGTCTTATGGATCGGGTGACCTCTGTGAAAGGGTTGTTTGACCCCCAACAGGGTCGCTACCCACAGGTTGAGATCCTCTGCTCTACGTGGAGCCCAGAAGTCACCTTCCTCTCCTCCCTCTCCCCTCTCTTCCCCCTTCCCACCCTCCTCCCCTTCCTCCCTGTCCCCCCAGGAACCCTATGCAAAGCAATCAATCCTTCACACCAGGGTTTCCAGTCAGTTTCCACAATAAGCCACTGGCTGCCCAGAGGACCAGCCTCTGCACAGTGCACTCTGCACTGCCACTCCGTGTCCAGAGGCGCGTGGCAGGTGCTTGGATCCTGGACACAAAGCTTTGGCTTTCCCCTAAGGACACTAGCGCCCCCTGAGCAGGCCAGAGGCAGCAGGCCTGCTGGCTCACAGCAGGGTTAGCCATCTCTACCACGTGCTGTTCCATGCTGCTCCTCTGTCGACTGAAGAAACTGGTGCTCTGTGCGGTAGGTTTGGTGGGCGTGGTTTGGCTATTACAGGAATCGTCTGGATGTTAAAATAAGTGGCGTGACACCAGGAGGCTACCTAAGCCTCTAGGCCACGTGACATTTAGATTCATGGTTTGGCTGTCGACGTTGCTGGAGTCTGCGGAACATTTTCCAGAAGGAAGGTGCTGCGGGTTCCTAGCACATTTACGATGTGGCAGGAAATGGCTGGGGAGGGCGCATTCCCCGGATGAGAACATCATATACAAAGCCAGACTCGAAACCGCCCAGTGGCTTTAAAAAAAAAAAAAGAGTACTGATGCCACATTAATAATAATAAAAAACCAGAATATATATATTGGGAAGGCAGTATTTCTTTTTGAAATGTCGGCTTGGAATTCAGTCCTCCTCAATAAATCTGACATGGAAAATCTCTTTCTGCGACTCGGTAATGTGTGCACTGCCCCTGGGAGTGCTGTCTGCCTCGTGGCTCTGCCCCTCCCAGAAGCTCCTTGCTGGCTCCCTCGCTCACTCTCCAGGGGCCTGGACACTGCTTTTGGTCTCCCAAGCACCCTGGGTGTAGCTTGAAAGGGGCGCAGTGTTGGAGGACACAGGAGGGCAGGTTTGTGGGGCACAAACCCCAGTGTATCCACAGACCAGCCGTATGGACTTGACCAAGTCCTTGAGCTCTTTGCGACTGGCTTTTCACCTCTGTAATAGGAAGACCACGGAGTACTTCCTTCTGAACGGTCTAAGACCAAATGAATAAATATAGCACTGAGAACAGCGACTGCCACACTGTGTGCATCCGATAAACACCAAAAACACCAAACCCACTGCCTGACGTGCAGTCGGTGCCGACTCGGAGCCACTGCCCTGTAGGACAGGCAGACCTGCCGCCGTGAGTGTGCGCGGCTGTAACTGCTGATGGCAGTGGACAGCCCCGTCTGGCTCCCTGAGCAGCGGTGGTCTTTCCCAGAGCGCAGACCAGCACATAACCACTGAGCCACCAGGGTTCCCTGTGCATCCGATGAGCCAGGGAATGTTTAAAGTGACCCCCGCTCGTGACTTTCTGCAGGCAGGCCCCACTGCGGCTGAGCAGAGGGTGCCCTCAGGGAGCCCACTCGCCCAGTGTGAGTGACAGGCACCTCCTGGTGGCACTGCAAGAAATCCAGACCAAAGGGGCCAGGCCCCGTGCACGGAGCTCACAGAAAGGCAAGCCTGACTGCGGACGGATGTTAAACACTTGGCTGTTGAGTTAGTTCAGAGCACAGCGACCCTGCAGGACAACAGGAGCCGCTTTTTATAGGAGCAGACAGACGCATCTTCCTTCCACAGAGCCACCGGTAGACCCAAACTGGCTGACCTTGCAGTTAGCAGCCTAATGCTCCATCCACTGTTGCACCAGGTTCCTTTACGGCAGCGGATCTCAACCTGTGGGGTGCAACCCCTTTGGGGGTCAAAGGACCCTTTCACAGGGGCCGCCCAATTCATAACAGTAGCAGAATTACAATGATGAAGTAGCAACGAAAATAATTTTATGAGGAACTGTATTAAAGGGTCGCAGCATTAGGAAGGTTGAGAACCACTGCTTTCCGGGGTATGAGATGATGAATATGTACCTCTATCATTGTCACTCACCTGTCCTGTATATACAAGAACCGTTGGGTTGGCCAAAGGTGTATCATGTCATTTGGAAGAAGACAGAATGTCGGTGCATACATGAAAAGTGATGACGACACAGGCAAGTTCCGCACAGTGACGTGCCTCTCCGTGGAGAGCAGTTCAAGTCCACGGACTGACCGCTGAAAGGCAGACCGGCCTGTCTCAGAAGAAGTGCGCCAGGGCACCCCTTGGAGGCCCGCATGGCAGACTGCGTCTCCTCATGTGGGCATGTTGTCAGGAGAGCCCAGCCCCTGGAGAAGGACGCCGTCGTGGTAAAGCGAGGGCGGCAGAAAGAAGCAGGCCCTCGATGAGATAGACGGACACAGGGGTACAACAATGAGCTCAGGCACGGGAACCACGGTGACACTGGCGCAGGGCTGGGCAGGGTCGCTACGGGTCAGAAAGCACCTCACAACGACAAGGGGGGTTGGGTGGGATTCACAGCCATCAAGTCAATGCTGACTCGCAGCGGCCCTGGCAGGTCACATGACTCGCTGCCCACTTTAAAGGGGAGAGAATTGCAGCTCAGAAGACTCGGTAAGGAACAACAAGAAAAATAACAGAAGATCCCCTTCCTTTTAAAGCACCAGTGGGTAGGGCAGGATCAAGGGGAACGTAACAAAGAGGAAGTGCTGAAATCCTGGTGGGGAATGAGCATGATAGTGGGACAGGAGGAGAATCAAGGGAAATAGAGGAAAGAGCTGGGAGGCAAAGGGTATTTATAGAATTCTAGATAAAGACATGTACATATACAAATATATTATATGAGGATGGGGAAATAGATCTATGAGCCTACATTTATAGGTTTAGTATTAAGGTAG
>NW_022107431.1:702707-707403 GCF_000313985.2 Echinops telfairi | reverse complement strand
AAAAAAAAAAAAAGAGTTGTAAGAGACCCCAATAAAATGATTTTTTTTAAAAATAAAGCGCCAGTGTTTAAACAGCAGCAATACTGATGGTGAAACACTCACAAACACAGGAGACTCGCTGTGCAGGGCAGTCTGACTCACAGCCACCCTGCAGGAAGGGGTAGAACTGCCCTGGAGTTTCCAAGACTTAATCTTCACACTCCCTCCAGGTGACTGGTGGCTCAAACCTCTGGCCTGTGGTCAGCAGCTCAATGCTTAGCCACTGTGCCACTAGAGCCCCTGGAATCGCTAGCACTTATAACACGTGCAGAAGTCCAACACATGGCACTAATCGCCCAAGGCCTGCAGAACAGAAATGAAAATGTGCTTTGAGAAAGCCCTTGCACTGTAGATGAAGGGGCCTGGTATCACGTGAGCATGAGCGGTCCTAAGTTAAAGATGCTATAAGCCGTAAAGCAACTGCACATTAATTAAACAACGAGTTCTAGCTTAAAATACAACCAAGACGAGCCAGTCAGGGCGCAGTACAGTACTGATGAAACACACACCTTTCCTCTAGCTCTTCAATGCTTCCTCGCCCCACTACCAGGATCCCAATTCCACCTTACAAATCCGGCTAGACCAGAGCATGTACACAGGTACAGATAAGAGCTGGAAACACAGGGAATCCGGGACAGATAAGCCCCTCAAGACCAATATTGAGAGTAGCCATACCAGGAGGGGAAGGGTAAGGTGGGGGGATAAAGGGGGGAACTGATCACAATGATCTACATATAACCCTCTCCCAGGGGGACAGACAAGTGGGTGAAGGGAGCTTGGTGTAAGACAAGGGTGGGTGGGTTATAAATTTATAAATTATCAAGGGTTCATGAGGGAGGGAGGGTGTGGGAGGGGGAAATGAGGAGCTGATACCAAGGGCTCAAGTGGAAAGAAAATTCTTTGAAAATGATGACGGCAAAATATGTACAAATGTGCTTGACACAATGGATAGATGGACGGATTGTGATAAGAGCTGAAAGAGCCCCCAATAAAATGATTTTAAGGTGATAAATAGAAGTACAAATAAAACATATCCAAGTGTGTCCCTCCCCCTCAAAAGAACAACAGCCACATGATTTTAAGGTGTAACCATGTCAACAATCACACTCAATGGGGATGACCCAAATGTCCCAATGAAAGGCAGGAACAGGCTAGGTATCTAAAAAGCAGACAAAGCAACATGTGGCCTACAAGAAATGTACATCACATATCAAGCTCCAAATAGGTCAAAGGTAAGAGAACAGAAAGCTACGCCATGCTAACACGGTGGTAGTTACATAATCTGGTGCCAATTTGAGACTATCCATAGTGAAGGGGTGGAGTTCAGTCTGTCAATTGGGTTGCTGCTTGATGAGCTCATTTGGAGGTGCTACGGAGATAAATAGCTCGCTGGAGGCAGGACACACAGACTCTTTGCTTGGTATTCCTGATGACAAGACACATGGAGCTACGCTAGAGCCCTGGAGCTGGAGGAGACACATGGAGACCTATGCCAACACTGAGATGCGTCCACCACCACTGGACCCACAAGACTTTCCATCCACTGGCCTGTGATCTTCCTGCATTCGGCATCACTGCATGTGTTGCATGAGTCTGGAGACGACTTTGTCGACTGGTATGGGACATATGGGCTAATATCGAACTTATGGACTTGATATGGAGCTAGGATACTTTCTCAATATGCAATTGTCCTTTGATATGAAGTTCTCTCTGACACACATGAGTATCTATGAATCTGTTTCTCTAGTCAACCCAGCCTAATACAAACACTAAGCATTAAGGTTTAAAAGATTAGATCATTTCTTGAACCCCTGGGAAGAGCTAGGTCCCATGCAAACACAAGATACAATTTGATCTTTACTGAATCTCATTCTAAAAGGCCTAATATCCCATAGCTACGTCTACAAGGAGCCCAGGCAGTACTGTGGGTTAGGGAGTTTACAGCCACGAGCCGCTCTGGAGTGGGAAGATGAGGCTGTCTCCTCCCGTAGAGCATGAGAGAGAGAGAGAGAGAGAGAGAGAGAGAGTGTGTGTGGCCACCTCTCTCCCGTGCTGCTGCTCCCAGCGTGATCAACCACAGGACCCTCGGATTCCAAATGGCCAAGAGGGGTCTATTCCAGCTCACTCATGTCCAAGATAACGATCTTCATCAGGTCCATTTCATTGTTGCCGGCTTCCAGTCTCCCTAGATCCATGCTTCCTCCGTCCGGGTTCCGATTATTCATAGACGTGTGCAGCCATGTCTTCTCACTTGGAGTCGTGCCCCATCAGCACATGAAGGTCCGGAAGGCCTTGCTCCCGCAGCCTTGACTCCGCCCACGTCCTTAGGGTCGGCTCCACTCTGAGCAGCAGCTCGTCCTCAGTCATAAGTTGAGCGCCTTCCCACCTGCGGGGCGCCGCTTCCGGCAGTGTCTCTGACATGGTCTGCTTCTGTTCACGAGGCGTCCAGTATCTGACAATGTTCCAGTTCTGTCCACTGGCCTTTCAGTGGCTAATTCCCCTGACGTGGACGGCCTGGGTCTTCTCTGTAGGCTGGTCTTCGTCTGAAAAGAACAATTTTGTGACATATTACAGCCCCTCCTGTGTTGCCTGGGGCGGCTGTAACAGGACACACCACACGTAACTGGTTTAAAGAATAGAGACATTTTCTCACACCCTAGGAGGCTCATCCCGATCAGGGTCTCGTCCACTTCCTGAGAGACTCCTTCTCAGCATCAGGGTCTCTGGCCACCCCAGGTGCCCGCTGGGCTCGGTCTTCCCCCACCGTGTGCCTCTTCTCCCTCGGCGTCCCGGTACGTTTCTTCTCTCTTCATAACTCAGAGGTGCCTGGGCTCAGGACCCACCCTACTGGGGAGTGACATCACAGGCTTCCAGCAAAGCCCGACTTGCAAACAAAGCCGCATTTACAGGCACAGCAGTCGGGACTCTGATACATACTTTGGGGCTGACACAACTCAGTCCGTAACATTCCCCAAAGATAATCAAGAAAAAGCCACAGAAATGGGGGAAGATGCCAAGTTGCCTTTGAATGGCATCTGTCTCTGAGGACATTCCATAGTGAATTGAATGTTGCTGAGTGAATTGAAGCGATAATATAGTCACACCATATCTATCGTTCATCAGTCCCCACCCATAAAAAAGTAGGACGAAGTCTAAAAGCAAGCACCAGCAGTAGAAACCCTGTTGCAAAAGCCTGGACGATCGTTTCCAATAACCACAAAGCTCGGCGGATAGATTGGGAAACAAAGCTTGGCCTCAAATTAGGTCCCTCTGAAATGACTGATGTAGTTGTCCTGGCCAGGAAGAGATTCAAAAACTCCTCCACCCCATCGGCATCACAGCCTTATTCCTGGAAAAAAAAAACACCAAAAAACACCAAGTGCCTGGGCAGACAGGCTCTGCTTTGGAGGGGACAGAAATATGCTCCCCATTCCAGAACCTACCCTCCCACCAGCACCTCTTTTCTGCACCTGTTTGGGGCTTCCTATCACCTCTGTCACCCAGGAGGGAGCAGGAAGTGAGTGTGCTGGCTGGGGGCTGCAGCACATGCTTTATGAGGGGCTGGAAGCTAGAAGCTGCAACCCGCCCCACCCACAGACAGACAGACCGTGGGATGAGCTGCAGCCCACGGCAGGTGCATCAGGGGGAGGGCAGGGGTCTGGTCAGGAGGAGGGGTGCTCCTTCAGAGAACCCAGGGGGCTACGAGGGCAATTCTGCCACACAAGGGAGGGGACAAGAGTCGCTCTCTGAACATGACGTCACCACGGCAAAGGCCTTCAAATGTGAGCTGTGGAGCCCAAGGGCTGGAGCGAATTCCCACCGGAGCCCCAGTATGAGCAGAAGAAGAAGGGCCGGGGCAGGCCCATCCGTCGGCGCCAGTACTGGGCTATTGAGGGTGTCAACGTTTAGGTTGTTGGAACAAAAGGGAGCTGTGATGAAGAAGTCACTGGTCTCGGAAAATTCTAAGATGCCATCTCCAGCTTCGCTTCATCAACAAGGCCGTACTTTCCAAAGACTGCTCCTTCCTCTTTCCCAGATTTCCCAATCACCCCTGATAATCGAAGCATATTGGTTGCAGGTTTGACCATTTGGGGATTAGACTGGAGAAGTTGGTAGACCTCTTCCATTTCTTCAGCATTGTTTTTAGCTGCTATTGGGTGGCATGGAGCAGGCTCTGACTGGTCGCAATCCTGCGTGCGACAGACTGAAACACTGCCTAGTCCTGCACCGTCCGCATGACTGCTCCTGGCTACAGGCACTACAGCGATCTCTCTCTCTCTCTCTCTTGATCTCTCTCTCTCTCTCTTGATCTCTCTCTCTCTCTCTCTCTCTCTCTCTCTCAAGGATGACTGCAGCAGTCACTGCTCATGTTGAGTGAGCCCATAGCCTGGAGGCTTTGCTTCATGACACCATTCAGTCAACTCCTCTCCAAGGAAGCAAAGCTTCTCCCATTGTATTCTGAGTGCCTTCCTGCCAGGAGGCCTACCAAGTCACTGAGCCTTAAGACACTTAACCCCGAGACAGGAGGCCTACCAAGACACTGAACCTTAAAACACTTAACCCCAAGACACGAGGCCTACCAAGACACTGAGCCTTAAGACACTTAACCCTGAGACACGAGGCCTACCAAGACACTGAGCCTTAAGACACTTAACCC
>NW_022107431.1:674113-702464 GCF_000313985.2 Echinops telfairi | reverse complement strand
CGAGGCCTACCAAGACACTGAGCCTTAAGACACTTAACCCTGAGACACGAGGCCTACCAAGACACTGAGCCTTAAGACACTTAACCCCAAGACACGAGGCCTACCAAGACACTTAGCCTTAAGACACTTAACCCCAAGACACGAGGCCTACCACGGTTCCACTGCTATTTATAAGGCTTTCAGAGCAATACTTATGATCTGAAAATACCAAAAGTCATACACATGCCTGCTATCAATTACACAACTATCTTAAAACCATAAAAAATTGTTTTTGTTGTTGTTTTCTACTTTTTTTTCCTGGTCTTTGCACAAGTCAGTGAGCTGACCCCTAACAGGGTGGGCATCACATTCCAGGAGGCTTCTGTGTCTTGTGGTGTAAACTTCCTACACCGTGTGCACACATGCGCCTGCCTCTGTCTGCCCGTCACCATAGATTCATGCAAACCATGGGCGATGGCACCTCCTGTGACCGAGCAGCAGCTCGGTGACGTCCCTGACCGGGTCTGACACAACTCCAGTGCATGGAAAGACCACTTGACACGTTCCACAGTAAATGCCACACGGCACAGAAAGCAAGTCCAGGGGACTTCACGGCCACCCTCTGTCAGTCTGCCACACTGTGCCAACCTCTGAGAGCCTGTCGCACCGTGCCTACCTCTGTCGGTCTGTGTCTCTCGGCATGGCCAGACACCCTCACAGGGTGGCCCAGAGGGTGTCACAGGACAGACGGACAGAGGGCTGCACATGGACATGCCATGCTCAGTTCTGCCCTGTGTATCCTGTTCCCTAGTGATGGACATGCCGTGGGGTGGGCTGCTGTGGTCAGCGCAGGCCTGCAGGCCACGTCAGAGGCCCACAAGAAGAGCTATCTGTCCAGCAGCTCTAACGCGTCTCATCTTGGAAGCCCTACATCTTTTCTTCCACGGTTTCATGAACACCCTGAAGCACCACCCCCACGTACACCCTGTACACGTATGCCCTTTATGCCACTGGTTATTTCATCGTGGAGAAGAGGACCCTGACGGCTGTGCCGTCGCCGACACAGTTTGAAAATACAACTTACACCATGGCTCTGAGACACACATCCAATCAATTAGGTTCACTTCCCCTTCACATGGAATTGCCTTGATCCGTGGCTAACCTCATTGGTTGCTAACCATGTGGTCAGTGGTTCAAAGCCACCACCTGCTCTCTAGGAGAAAGATGAGGCCATATGCTCCCCTAAGGATGCATAGTGTGGGAAACCTCGAGGGTCGCCCCACCTGGATGGCGGTGGGTTTTGGGGTTTGGCTAACCTACTCTTTCTCCCACCTCCTTTCTGAACCTCTGCAGTGAGTGGCTCACACCATATCCACCCCTGCCCAAGCAGCCCGTCCCCCTGCACCCTCCTCCTCTCCCTCTAGGGCTGAGCAGAGAGTAGTCTGGCACCATTTACCACAGGCAGCAGCCTGTCCCCTGGCTGACCCTCCCCCCCAGGCAAGGTCATGAACAGAGCCGGGAGAGAGCACACAAGTGCTCACCCTCAGAGGTGACATCCCCACAGCGCTGTGGCCTAGGACCAAGGGAGGCATGTCCTCTCTGTGTCCTGGCAGTCAGCCTGTGCCCAGTACCTCCTGCAACAGAGCAGTGTGCCGCCCAGCCCTGGGCTGCTCCCTGGTCAGCTGTGAGCCAGGGCTTCAGAAAGGAGGTGGTCAGGTCTCCGTGCCTCGTCGGTCCATCTGGGTCTAGAAGCTCGGCTGAGCCCTGCTCAGTACCACCGGGTCTCCCCTGAAAGTCAGCTGCATTGGGCAACACACAAACCCGGGTCCCCGCATAAGACAAAGCACTCTTTCACTGAACCCCATGGCCCAGGCCCAGGAGGTGGGCATCGCCGCAGCCCACAAGAGCTGTCTGCAGGGTGTGGCCACGCAGCCCCAGATTGTGCCACCACACACACACAAAGCCCTCCCTCTGAGCGGGGCATCCGCAATGCTGGCCACCGGGTGAGGGCTGACAGGCAGTGTTCCTGTCAGGGCGCGCTTGCAGCAGGGGTCCTGATGGCTCAGCCCGCTGCCATGGGGCGGATGCTGACTCCCAGCTCACTTGTCCCCACAGGACAGGGCAGCACCGCCTCGTGGGGTGCCGAGACCGCGAGTCTCTGCAGGCGCAGAAGCCCTCATCTTTCTCCCGAGGAGCAGCTGGTGGGTTTGATCTGCTCACCTTACAGTCGGCAGTCCAGTGTGTAGCCCTCTGCCATCAGGACTCCCCCATTGGAGTTCACCCCCAGTACCCACGACACAGACACAGTGTAAAGGGGGCGCGAGAGGCCCAGCTCCAGAGGAACGTAGGGCTGTGGGGCATCCCTGAGGGGGGCACACCTGGAGCCAGCAGCTGCTCTCAGCATCCGGCCACCCCTTCTCTCCAGCCAGGGGGCCCGATTTCTTGTTCTCGCCTAAATGCTCGGCTGCAGCACCGGGGGGCTGTGGGAAAAGCAGGCCAGCTGGTCTTGCTCCTCTCTTTAGGGAAACTGCTCAGATGTTCACCATGGCGTATGATGTCGGCCATGGAGGTTTTTCATAAATGCCTTGTGTCCAGGAATTTCCCTTGTTCCTGGTTCCCTGACTGTAGCTTGAAAGAGTATTAGGTTCTGTCGGATGGTTTGTGTGTTTTTTTCTGTACTAATTAAGATAACCCTGCTCTGTTGGATTTTTTGTTTTTCTTTATCTTTTCTCCTCATTTTACTGCTTTGACCTGCTTCTGTACGGTGAGCCGCTCTCGCATTCCTGGGACCAAGTCCGCTGGTCATGGTGTGTAGGCCTTTGCACTACCGGCTGGATGCCGCTCGCTCGTACTCCGGTGAGGATGTGTGCATCCAGATCCGTCAGGGATGCTGGCCTGTCCTTTCCTGTGGAGGCTCTGTCTCGCTTCGGTATCACAGTCATGTTTGTTGAGAAGTGTGCTCTCTGATCCTTCTGCTTTTTTTGGAAGAGTTTGAGATGGGTGGTATTAATTCTTCTTTTGTTTCCCAGTGAAGCAATCTGGCAGTGGGCTCCTCTTTGCTGAGAGATTTTGGATAATGATTCAATCTCTTGACTGTTCAGCTATCTGTGCATGCTCTGGTCAGCTTGGGGCGCTTTATCTGTGCTTGGGAAGATGGCCAGTCCATCTGTGTTCTCTGGTCTAACGGTTAAGCAGTGGGCTGCTAATCACAGAGTCAGCAGTCTGAAACCCCCAGTCTCTCCTCAGGAGAAAGATGAGGGTTTCTACTCTGGTAACAAATTACCGTCTCGGATGCTCACAGGGGCAGTTCTACCTTGTCCTGTAGGACCACCATGGCTTGGCACCAACGCGATGGCAGTGAGTCTTGGTTTGGAATTAGGACTGAATTGTTCTGTTACTCTATCATCATACTTCTCATAATAATTTCTATTTGAATAAGGCCAGTCACTTCTGCCCAAAAGCCATTTCACTTGATTTTAGTCATGTCAGTCTTCCACTTTCATTTCTTACCACACCAAACTCTTGTCAGTTTCATCGATAGTTTCAAAGAAGAAACTTTTGGGTTTATTGATTCCCCTTGTTTTCTCTCTTCTGCACTCTAATTTTTGCTATTTCCTTCCTTCACCTTCATTTGCTTCTCAGACTCCTAATTCCTCACAGCGCAAAGCCGGGCCTCTGGTCCGGAAGCGTGCCTCTGCTTGGCAGGTCTTTACCACGGAGCCCAGCCCTCTGCTTCCCATCAGTGTGGGCATGCCAATTTCATCTCTAAGGATTTCTGATTTCCCATGTGATTGCTCCCTTGACTCATTAGTTGTTCAAGAATGTGCTGCTTAATTACCACATATTTGTGCATTTTCCAAGTTTCCTTCTGCTATTGATTTATCGTTCCATTCCAGGGATTGGAAAGACATTTTGTATGGTCAGGAAAAAAATGTTGTTATTGTCACAAACTAATTTTAAATTTATTGAAACTTGTCTGGTGGCCTTTCCTGGGGAGTGGTGGCCCAGACACTTGAGAAGAGCGTGTGTCTGCTGCCACTGCTGCTGCTGCTGGAAAGAACATTCTACCTACGAGGGTCAGTCAGAAAGTAACGCTACTGGCCTCCAGTGCCTGCCTGAGTGGGGCCATCCTAAATAAACCATGTTTACGTGTGTCTTGGCGGTCAGTAGATGGTGGTCAGTGAGTGGCTGAAGATAAGTTCTCCAGATACGTGGTCAGTGAGTGGCGGTCAGTCGGTAGTGGTCAGTGGATAGCTACAGATAAGAAAACACTGGCCTGAACCTCCTTGGGGGCCCAGGAAAGACTACAGTGCCGGCTAAGGAGATCTGCTGGGCCAGATCAGGGCAGAAAGAGGTCAGCTCAGAAAGTCACAATTTTGAGAGATTCCCAAGGGGGTAATCTCGATAGACTTTCCTGAAGGACACCAAACGATGACTGGGGCTTGTTGTAGAGATTTTAGAAAACAAAGCTGCACTGGTGCGGGAAAGGTCTGGGGGTTCCATCCCCCAGGGCACCTGCTCGTTCTTGAAGCAGAGCAAGGGCTGTCCCATGAGGATTCTGTCCGGAGATGTTATTCCTTCCATCCTAAAGCCCTGGTTTTCCCTGTCACGCTTCTCTTGGTCAAATTCAAACAAACAAACAAAACCCCTTTTAAGGGAGCACGATTTGAGCGCCCCCCCCCCCAGGTTTGGACCAGTGTTAATGGGAGGTCACAGGACCCTGTGGGAAAGGGTCAAAGAGAGGGAGAGGTCACCTTCAGGAGGAGGAGGATGCGAGAACCAATTACTTCCCATTTTGATACTTTTCTTTAATAAAGCCTTCTATAATTTGGTGACAATTTTTTTTACTTAGCTCATATGTCCGTGAGGTCTAGTTGCTTTTCAAGTTCTCTATTTTATTTTTCATCTATATAGCTCTATTCAATATTGGAAGAGATACTGAAGAGTCCAAGCAGTGTGGGGGACTATTTTCTCCCTTCAACTGTTAATTTTTGCTCCATATATCTTGGACCTCTTGTCGGGTACATAGAAGTCCATGACTATCACACCAGTCAGAGATAGTGTTTGCCACGCCCACCAAATGACCCCTCCTTGATGGTCAAGGGAAGACACTGATTGTATTACATGACTCGGGCTTGAGAGACTGTCATCCTGCTGGGTGATGATGAACCACTGCAGAAACAGACCAGAGAGACAGGAGTGAAGACCGTCTTTCAGAACCTACATCTGGTTGGTCCTTCACTCCAAGATTTCTGGTTCTTGGGACTTGAGTTGTGGCCTATCACCTGACCTGATTTCACCAGCTTCTGTGCCCTTGGGGTCGAGGAGGATCTGAATTTTGGACTGGGGACTTACCAGTACCCACGACTCTGTGAGCCGTTTTCCTTCGCATTGTGAGCTCTGGTGGCCACTGCAGTGCATTGCAGAATGCTGGGAGGGCGGGTGGTCAATACCAGGAATTATGGAATGGTATAGCATTTTGGAAAAGTGGGACATTTGGGACATATTTAACGTCTATACTTTTGGAATTATTCTTGTATTAATGTTTTGTAAAAGAAGTTATTTCCACATATACCTCCTTGCAGAATTGAATATTCTTACAATTGGCTTCTTAGTGTCTTGCAATAATTTTTAATTAAAATCCTCCCCCCCGCCCCTGATATTAGGATGGCCAACCAGCTCTTTTGGGGGTTGCAATTTTCAAGGGCTATCCTTCATATCCATTGAGTTCCAATCTATTTGTATTTAGGTCTCTTGTAGACAGACAGCATACTGATTTTTGTTTGTCTGCTTACCCATTCTACTGCTCTGGGACTCTTGATTGGAGGATTGTTTTACAGTTGGTAGTTACATAGCAACAATTGTGAGGATGGCACAGACCAAATTTATTCCATTATGCAAATGGCTACCATGAGTTGGAACCTGCTCAAAGGCATCTAACAACCACAACAAAATCTGTTCATAAGGAAGTGAGACAGTTAACGTGTATTGTGCCAACCTGGCCGATAAACACACGTGGGATTGATTGAAGGGCGGAGAGATGAATGGCTCAGCGAGCCTCGCCTTTCTTGTCTCTTGCTCTTTGATCATCGGACCAGTGTGCAGCTGTCTTGCTTGTTTTTTGCCTCCATTTGCAAGCTACACCACCTGTGGGACACCTAGCCCATGGACTCTGTCGCTGTAATTTGAGGTTCCTTCAAGACCTGCTTCACCACACCATTGAAATTTACATCACTTGAGCTGGGGACTTTCGGGCCCTGTCATCTGGCTGACTGTTGATGACCTGCCTTGCTGTTTGCTGCCTGTGCCTGAATTGCTCAACTGAGGACTACCCGGTGGCCCTCAAGACTTGAAGGACTGCCAGTGTCTCACAACTGTCTCACAGGAGCGTGTTGCACTGAGCCATTTGTACTGCTTTATAAGTTAATTAACTGTTTACTTCTTATGTTATATATCTATCTATCTGTATAAATATATATAAAATTATTAGCGTTCTGGTTTTGTTTCTCTAAAGAACCCTGTCGAACACATTTGGTACCCGGAGTGGAGTCCAGAACAAGAAAAGTCTCTTCAATAGGTTCAGGCTGCCGTGCAAGCTGCTTTGCCACTGGGACCATATGATCCAGCTGACCCGATGGTGCTAGAGGTGTCAGTTGTAGATAAAGATGCAGTGTGGAGTCTTTGGCAGACCCCTATTGGTGAATCACAGCATAGACCATTGGGGTTTTGGAGTAAAGTCCTGCCATCCTCTGCATACTACTACTCCCCCTTTGAAAAACAGCTGTTGGCCTGTTACTAGGCCTTGGTGGAGAGTGAACACCTCACCATGGACCACCAAGTCACCAACAGTCAGCCAGATGACAGGGTCTGACATTCCCCAGTTCAAGAGATGTAAATTCCATTGGTGTGGCGAAGCAGGTCTTGAAGGAACCTCAAATTACAGCAACGAGTCCACAGGCTAGGTATCCCACAGGTAGTGTAGCTTGCAAATTGAGGCACAGAACAAGTAAGGGAGCTCCAAACTGGTCCGGTGATCAAAGAGCAAGAGACAAGAAAGGCGAGGCTCACCGAGCCATTTATCTCTCTGCCCTTCAATTAATCCCACATGTGTTTATCAGCCAGGTTGGCACAATAAATTTTAACTATATCAATATAATGCTACTTCTATGCCCCAAAACATGGATAAGTCTGCTACTCTTACTAATCCATGGTGTGAAATAGTAAAGCTAATACCTACAGTAGCACCACCGATAAGTAAGGTGCTAGTTAAAGGAGAGGCTCTGAGTGATCATATCTTTGATATTTTCCAGTTTTGTCAGGATGACAAGTATAGGGAATCTGGTTGGCTGGTCCTTCTTACAATGGAAAGTAAGGAGAGGGATGGTCTCAGAGCCTCAGAAACGCACCTCAGGTGCCGACTAACAAATTTGAAAGTTTCCATCTGTGCTACAAAGAAGAGCCTTCTCTCCTCTAATAATAGTAATGTGTTAGACAGGATTCTCTAGAGAAACAAAGCCAGAATGCTAATAATTTTATATATTTATGCAGATAGATAAATATATAACATAAGAAATAAACAGTTAATTAACTTATAAAGCAGTACAAATGGCTCACTGCAACTCACTCCTGTGAGACAGTTGTGAGTCACTGGCAGTCCTTCAAGTCTTGAGGGCTGCCGGGTAGTCCTCTATAGAGCAGTTCAGGCTATCTGGGCACAGGCAGCAAACAAGAAGTTATTCACTTCTGCCAGTTTTTCTATCAGTGTTCTATAAGTCTGTCTGAGGCTAGGTTCCCTAGTGAGGCAAGACCAGTGAAGCCTATATATGTGTACATAGAGATTCCTATATGTGTAAATATAGAGGTTCCTATATATGTATATTCAGATTCCTATATATGTGTATATACAGAGATTCCTATCAAGGAAATGGCACACATGGCTATAGAGACTTGTGAGTTCCAAGTCTTTGAATGAGATGCCAGGCTGGAAGCTTCTGCTGATCCATTTATCCTAAAGGGCTGCCCAAACCCAAGATCAGCTGGTTGGACAGCAGGCTGCTGGCTGTGGACACAGATAAAGACAAGGCTGGTGAGCAAGAAGGTAAGCTGCTAATCCAGTCACAATCTTCAGAGGCTAATAAATCACAAGATTGGAAGGCAACTAGCTCAAGCACGAAGAACCAAAGGCCAGGTAATTATGGCACCAGATACAGGATCCAGACCCAGCAAAAAGCAAGCAAACTTTTCCACAGCGTCCACTTCTATAGGAAATAGGCCACATCCCTGAGGAAATGTCCTTTCAATTACATCCGGACTGTGAGTAACAGGAGTGTATTCCACACTAATCTTCTTACAACTGCCTGGCTGCTCACAGCAGACTCCAATATGGAGTTGAATACACTGTGTTAGGTCACACTGAGAATCTTTGACAAGCCAAGTTGACATACAACCTAATTAGCACACTTTTTCAATGTGTATGCTGAACAACTAATATCAGAAACTGGACTGTATGAAGAAGAGTAGAGCAGCAGTATTCAAGGAAGACTTATTAACAAATTGTGATATTGAAACACCACCTTACTTGATAATCTGAAGCTTGACAATAAAGACCAAAGACTACAGTACAGATGACAATGTGAAGAAAACCAAACTCGTCACAACTGGCCCCTCAGGGACATCATGACAAACGGAGAACAGGCTGACGTTGTCAAGGATTTCGTCTTGCTTGGATCCACAATCAGTGCTCATGGAAGCAAGCAGTCAGGAGATCAAATAATGCAGTGCATTGGGTAAGTCTGCTGCACACAACCTCTTTAAAATGTTAAAGATCAAAAATGTCACTTTGAGGGCTGAGTTAGTCTGGGTACATTAGAGAAACAAATCCACAGAAACGCATATGTATAAGAGAGAGTTTTATATAAAGGGTAAGTGCACATCAAGAAAACATCCCAACCCAGTGCTGTCCAAGCCACACGTCCAACATTAACCCATATGTCCGACACCAAGCCACAAAGTCCTCCTCCATCTCACAAAACACACGCAATGTTGCCGACTGCAAGAGGAAAGACTAATCAGTGAACGTGTAAGCATCTCAGCGCTGGCAGGGGTCTCCACACGGCTGCTCCAGCACCCAGGGCTGCACCGGGGTAGGTTCATGTGGCTTCTCCTCAGGGATCTCTTGCAGGAAGTCAGCCTTGCCAGCTAAAGCAGGGAACTGACTAAGGCAGCTGCACCCTGGTCCAACCATCAGAAAGCAAGAGACCCGAGAACTCAAAAGGTGAGGCTCACAGAGCCATTTCTCTCTCTGCTCTTCAATTAACCCCACATGGTTATCAGCCAGGTTGGCACAATAAACTAACTACGTCAAGGGCCAAGATGCCCCTATTTCAAATAATTCACATGCACATGAAAGTTGAACAGTATATAAGGAAGACTGTATGCCTTTGAATTATGGTGTTGATAAATAACACTGACAGTACCATGGACTACTGGGAGAACAACGGAATCTGTCTTGGAGGAAGTACAGCCAGAATGCTCCTAGCAGGGAAGGTGGTAAGGCTGTGTCTTCTGTTCTTTGGACATATTATCAGGACAGACAAGTCTCTGGGAAAAGACACGTTTGTCAAAGTAGAAGGTCATCAAATAAGAGGAAGACCATGCAGCAGACAGGCTGACACAGTGGCGGCAACAAGCAGCTCAAACAGAGGAGCAGTTGTGAGGATGACGCAGGGCCGGGCAGGGCTTTATTCCACTGTGCACGGGTCAATGCGAGTCAGAGTCCATTCAATGGCCCTTAGCAGTGACCTCACATATTCATTTAAATTATAAACAGGATCTCCCGTTGGGGATGGTGGGAGCACAACCTAGCTGTGGACCTTAGTAGTTCCTTAGAGGGAAGAAGATCATAAGTTTAGCACCCTTCTGTGGCAAACTGAAGAAAAATTAGGGTCAACGAGGAAATGGACCACTCAGGAGCCTTCGAGGGGCAGTGCAGACGGCAGTTCTGTGGTCAATGGCATGGCAAGACCTATCTGCTCATTTTGTGAATTTTCGATACACATTAAGGGCAAGCAAGGTCTGTGCCAGGCGTTCAAGCATGACCTGCATTGCTGTGACACATTGTCTGGTGAAAAGGAGCAGATAAACAATGTGGTTCTAGTCTTACATGCACACACATGCACCCATGTGCATGCACACGCACACACACGGAGTTAAGCCAAAGGATATTATTCTCCGAATATGGGTTCACTTAAAATAACACTATGAGATATTCACAAACATGCAAGCTTGACTCACTTTCAACTGTCTTTACATCTTCCACTAATTACTCCCCTGTACGTGGGGAATAAGCCTGTTGACGAGTCTATTCTATTGATTGGCAGTTGATGCTCATTTCTTCTCATAATGTCCCCTAATTAAGAACATTTGCATGCTGTGGCTCTCCTCCTGCATTGTTTCCCCCATTATAGTTTTCAAATGTTGCTTTCTCTCCTTTCTTCCTTTGAGTTCAACTGCAGTGTTTACTTCAGTGTGATATACACATATAACAACACTTGCTACAGTGTTTTCATCTTTTTCCAAATCTCAGCCGCAATACTCTGGTTTCTCTTCAGAGGAGAGAATGCATCTTTTGCCTTTTACCAAATCTCAGCTGCATACCTTTCTATCTTTCTGTGAAATCAATTCTACAAAAATGTGCAGCGAGCAACAAGCACTGGGACTTTAGCAGAAAACACGCCTAGTTGCTCTTTCTCCCTCCCCCAGATATAGGGCTGTCCCCTACATTCTTCCCCTGCAGGCAGTGAAAACTGATCCGTATGCTCAGAAGTTTCACCAAAATCAAATCTAACCCATACAAGCACCACAATATGAGACTTGTGTGTCATGGAAGGGTGCCCCCCCCACTACCCCTTACCCCAGAGAGTAAGACTGTACCTGAGGGGATGAGGGGCTGAAGGCCACCTGGGTGACTGTGTCCGTGTGTCCTCCGAGCCTGTGGGAGAAGGTGCTGGACCCCATTTCATACATGTAGACCTAGGGACACAATCAGACAAGAGACCACTGATGCTGTGTCGGGAGTGCCCATCATTTACATGAAGCATGCACAACAGGTCTTTACGCCACAGCCCATCGGGTGTGTCAATGAAACACGTCAGTCATGCCGTAGAGCTGACTTTACAGAACATGTAGAGTCTCTTTCCCCGTGTAGGTTTTTCAGAGGTTAATGAGCATCCTGTTTTCTAGTCCACATCTTCAGTCTCCTGCATCCCTGGGAGCAGTTTCAAACAAGTGTTCATGTTGGGTGACTAATTTTAAAGACGGGGTATAGATTTGAAGTCACCATGGCAGCAGGGTGCTGGGCTGCTGCCAGGTTAGTGGTTCAAACCCACCAGCCGAGCCATGGGAGGAGAAGTATGGCAGTCTGCTCTCAGAGTCTTCAGGGGGCCGATCTGCTCAGTCCTGCCGGGTCGCGGTGAGTCAGAACGGACCCGTGGCAGGGGGTGAGTGCAAATTTCTATTGCAACCTGAATCTGGTGTTGCAAGTGGAGCAGGACAGGGGTAGAGACTGGTCTTGGGGGAGTGTTGCCTTACTCTCCTTCCCACTAACAGGTTCAGACTTTGAACTATAGTGACAAACTATAGTGACATAGTCCATTAGCTGGATGTCCCAAGGGAGTGTAGCTCACAAGTTGAGGCAGAGAACTAGCTAAGCAGCCACACACTGGTCCAATCATCAGAGAGCAAGAGACAGAAAGCGAGGCTCGCCAAGCCATTTATCTCTTTTCCCTTCAATTAAACTTCAACCTTATTAACCCACATGTGTTCATTGGCCAGGTTGGCACAATAATCCTACCTAGCACACTCACCAAACAACCTTCTCCTGTGTTGGTCCAGTGGAAAAGGTGAAGGAAGAATCTGATAGGACTCACCTGTGAGGGATTGTGAACAGGATTCCTGCTGTGTAAAAATGAGCCCTCTGAGAGTCAGGAGGAGGGCTCGCACTACCAGCAAGAGCCAGGAGTGAGCGCGTTCTCTGGATCCGAAATCCCTGTGCTACGAGCCTCTGGGATCCAGAAGACAGCTGTGGCATCAGAAGAGGAGCGGCAGTCCCAGGAGCCAGAACAGGGAAGAGAGCTATGGGCTTCCCAACCCACTGAGCAAGTTAAGCTGAGTGCTTTTGTGCGGGATGCTGGCTTGCAGAGCGGGTGTCTCTGGGCACTTAGTGGGGGGAGTGGGTTTGCTGACTCATGGAACTTGAACTGAATGCCTTCTGGTTGAGGTTGACGCAGATGGTCATTTATTAGCAAACCTGAAACTGTATAACATGTCCTGATGAACAACTAACCTGAGCCTTTATCACCAGTACTGCAACTTGTTGGCTTCATTAATAAACCCGTTAATCATTAATTCTGTCTGTGAGTTTCTGTGTACCACTGCAATAGCCACTAAAACTCAAAAGGAGTAAAATAGAGACCATTAATGAAGATGTTAATTAAGAATGAAGGATGACAAAGAGAAGCTGTGAGAGGACAGGATCTCAAGAAGCAGAGACGGCTGGTGTGAAACACTGCAGAGAGAACAAGACGACGTCTAGGGAGAGTCCTGTGTTGTATGTAGTTAGGGGATGCTGCTGGATGGGGACGATTAACGCCGATCCACAACCCGTTTTCATGAGCACACCCCTCAAGCGACCCCACAACACACTGCATTGGGTAAATCTGCTGCACGAGGTCTTTAAAGTGCTGAAATGTAAATATGTCACTTTGAAGACTAAGGTGCACCTGACCCAGTCATGGTATTTTCAACGGCTTGATATGCATGTGAAAGTCGCACATTGAGTAGGGAAGATACCAATCTATAAAGTTCTCTTCCGACTCATGAAACACAGGCAATGACACCAGGAAAAAAAGGTATTTGCCAGGAAGAAGTCACTGGTCTTTTCAGCATTCTATCGTGTGATCTCTACCTTTATTTCTATCACCAAGATCATATTTTCCAACTAGTGTTCCTTCCTCTTTGTTTCCAACTTTGGCATTCCAACCACCAATAATTACCGATGTATCTTGATTGCATGTTTGATCAATTTCTGACTGAAAAGGTGGTAGAATTCTCCAATTTCTGCATCACTAGCTTTAGTGGTTGGTGCACAAATTTGAGTAATAATTTTATTGATTGGATTTCCTTCAATGGGGATAGTCATGATCCTACTGCAGACAGCATTGTACTTCAAGGTAGCTGTTCAAATGTCCTCTTTTATGATGAACGTAATGCCGTTCCTCCTGATTATGTCATTGTTGGGACAGTAAACCATATGATTTTCTGATTCCAAATGGCAAAACCAGTCCATTTCAGCTCACTGATGCCTAGAACATCAATCTTCTTGCATTCCATTTCAATTTTAACTATTTCCATTTTTCCTCGATTCACATCTTGCACATCCCAAGTTTCAATTATTGATGGATGCTCGCAGCTGTTTTTTCTCATTTTGAGTTGTGCCCCAGCAGCCAGGATGTCTTGAGGCCTTTCCTCCCGCAGGCTTGACTCCGCCCACATCATTATGGTTGACAGCGTTACTCTGAGACGGCAGCTCTCCCTCAGTTGTACGATGAGTGCCTTCCCACCTCCAGGGCTCAGCGTCCGGCTCCATCTCTGACAGTGCTCTGCTGTGGTCATTAGGTTTCAGTAACTGGCGATGCTTCGCTGGTATCCACAGATTTTCAGTGGCTGGTTTCTCTGCAGTGGACAGCCTATCCCTTCTTCATGGACTGTTCTTAGTCTGGAAGCTCCACTGAAACTTGTCCACTTTGGGTGACAAATACAAGTGGCATCACCTCACACATTACAGTAACACACAAGTCACCACAGTGCAAACAAGCTGACCGACAAGTGGTCGTAAAGCAGCACAGTTAGAGTTTTTGAAATAAGGTCTCTCATCCCTCACTTGTTATTATTAAAATACTGTTCCTCGGTCAGACTCTCAAAATACTGAACAGGGTCAAACTTTACATAGGTCCTTACTCTCATGGGCAATTACACGAGACAGGACACACAGTCATGGAACTCAGGTCTGTTTGAAGCAAGCACAGGGCACACGCATCAAGGTACCTACATATCTGTCCTCCGCACCACAGGCCACGTGCCGTCCACAGGCGCTGAGTGCAACCCCACATGGGAGGCAGCGGTTTGTGTGGCCCTCAAAGCGCCGCTCACACCTGCAGAGGTAAAGGAAACACCAGGTGGAAACTATCGTGCTGAATTTTCAACACAAATTGGGAGAAAGGAACCAACTCCTTCCTTTAACACACAAGAAAAGTACGGGCTGACAGGAACAAATGTGTCCGCGTAGGAGGGTTCTTCCGCGGTAAGCAGGCTAGTCTTCAGAAATTAAAAATAGTATTTAAAAACGTTTAAAGTCATGAATTACTTAGATCGAGAATTCAAAGACTTCTGGGAAATGTAACATTCCATCAAGGCAAATCAAATCTCACAATTCACAAGTTACAAAGGTCCATATATAATTTTTTAATTCTAAAAGAAATCACTGTATTGGTGCCAGGTATGTAGAGAAAGCCTCCTACACCTATTGAGGTAGCCAGTGACTTTCTACGAGAGCTTTCAACAGGTGGTAACCCCCACTGAGAAAGGGTCCAAGAGGGCAGGCAAGGGCACGCAAGGGCAGAGGCTGACTGGGCAGCATCTTCTCCTTACAAGTAAGCAGGAGGTTCTGGGCTCGTTCCAGTGGCTAGAGAATGAGCACGGCACTCTGTGTGTGTTAGGCTCAGAAATCAGATGTGCAAAGACGATGGTGGGTAACAGGTGGGTAGGTAAGTAGGTAGATGATAGACAGATGCGTAGGTAGAGAGAAGGATGATAAATTGCTAGGGAGGTGGGGAGATAGACAGATATGGTAGATGAATGGATAGATACAAATTGATCAATACACAAGCAGATGGACAGACATGACTACAAAGAGATGACAGATATGGATGACACGCTGAAACAGAGAGATAAGATGGATGGACGGATAATGGATGAGTGGAGAGATGGTAGATTTGGCAATAGGCGGGGGTGTGGTTACACAGCATCGTGAATGCAATGAATGTCCCCAAATTACACAGTCTAAATGGCTGCCATGACAAAGCTCTTGTTCCACATATTTAACACCCCCCAAACAAACAAAGGCTACCCACGTTGGTTTCCACAGGAAAGTAACATCTGGCTGTCAATGGCTGAAGACAGCGAGTGTCTCCAGAAGCCAGCCAGTGGCCATCCCTTGCCTCCAGGTCTGAGACTACACAGTGGACAGCAGATCCAACAGCCACGGGGCTGTCGCCTATCCCGCGCTTCCCTTCCACACAAGCAGGACTGGGGGTGAGGGCAGAGAAGAGGGGACTCTACCAAGAGGAAGGGGCACTGGAACTTCTCGGGGTGCGCTCAGGGCCAGATGCAGTGTAGACAGGAACCCCACAGAGAGGGGAGGGCTGTGTCTGGGACATCTGCTACCTCAAGCCTTCTCCACCTCCCATGGCCTCTGGTCACAGACTGCCCGGGCTTCCTCTCGCGTCACACATGCTATAGGGACAGGATGCTGGACCCCCACCCTGAATGACCAGACGGGCTGGTGTGGGCAGACTAGCCGGCAGACCGTGTTTGGGGAAGGGATCAGTATGAGAGAGAAATAAGAAACCTAAGAACGTGGGGGTTTTGACCAGGGCAGCTCCCAGGGATTCCCGCTGGCCTCGGCCACCCTTGGTGACAATGGGACGGGTTGGCCTCACCTCAGGGTCCTCAGGTCCCACAGCTTGACCCCGTCGCCCACAGCGGCAGTGAGGAAAAGGTTATATGCCTCAGGTTGCTGGGCCACAAAGGATGAGCCCTGCGGGGAAGATCAGGAGTTCACAGTGAGCAGAGAGGCATCGTGCTAATGAGCAGAGGGCAGAAAATGACAAAAAACAACTTGGTTTTAAATCTATGACTTCAGAGGGGGTTCCAAAAGCTCCCACACAAGGCAATCACTAGGGCGCACAATGACCTCCAATGTCTTAGGGTAGACCCCAAGATGAAGGCAGACTTCTGGTCCCAGGTCATGTAATCCTCTCGTCTGCTCTCCCCGGCACGGAGGTCGAAGGCCTGCGTGAGGCCATGGCCGTACACCACCCTGTCTACACACATCTTCAAAGCACTCCAGTAGAGGAGGCCTCACCTCAGCTGGGCCACTTTCTCACGATGTGGGGCAGGGAGGAGGCGTTCGGTTGCTGCCCCACAACAGTGTGCAGAAGTCACCCCGAACCAAGCCACTCCTCCCCGAGGGACACGTGAGCCTTCCTGGAAATTCACGTCGTGGGGGGGGGTGCGGGGGGGAGGGGGCATGTGTGTCTCAGAGACAGTGCTTGATGACACTGGAGGAGCAACTGCCCACTGGGTGGGGGGAGGGGCATGCTTAGCAATATTGATAAAGAACCCAAGTGGAGAATATGCCTGGTCCTGTGTTCCTAACTGGACGCTCGGACCTCGTTTCTACCCAGCCCTTGGTCACCCAGGCCAGATTCCAAGACGACTGTCCTTTCCAGGCACACCACAGCCTGCACCGGCCACACCAGAAGTACTCGCTGTGGAAACTCCAGGCTCCCATCTCGGTGTGTGCAGATTTCAGGGATCAGCGTTTGTGAATGAACGTCATCACACTTGATGATGCTGAGACGGAAGGAAGGGACATCATTGAGAACCACAGTCTTGGGCAGGACAGCCCTGCAGGTGGAGTGGGGTTCAGTCCACTCACCATGACGCTCTGGCGGCAGCATGGGCACTGGATGGGCCAGGCCCTGGCTATGAGATCAGAACCCAGCCTGCCCTGGAGCTTCAAGTGTGTGGCAGGAGCTGCCCAGGCCAGTCTGGCCTTCTGGGCCTGGGCTGTGCATCTTCTCGTTGCAGAACAGACCCATTAATAGCTGACCTGAACACCCTAAAGGGCTTCTAGAGGGACCTTGGGCTGATTTCCACTCTACACTTTTAAGATATATCTTGGTCTCTTGATCTTTGCCATTTTGTAGTTATTTAACTTTCTTTTTTTTTTTAAATCATTTTATTGGGGGCTCATACAACTCTTACCACAATCCATACATGCATCCATTGTGTCGAGCACGTTTGTACATTTGTTGCTTTCAACATTCATGCTTCTCCCTGATTTAGCTATCTTTCCCCATATCTTTGTCACGTATTGTGGATTAGGGGAGGGTACAGAGCAGACCATCAGATTGATATGTAATGGCTCCTGCAGACTTTGTTTATCCGGACCATCGCTCATCCCACTTCCTCCTGCGATCTCCCTGTTCTCTCCCTCCTTCTTCTTCCCTAACCCCTGCCCTTTGTCCTTGGGTGAATGCTGCCCTTCTCATCTTAAACGGGCGATTGTTCTGACACAGTGGTGAGGCAGCCCCGGAAGGTGACGAAGTGCAATAGTCTGGGAATCCCATCATCTCTGCGCAGCATCTCAGCCTGATCTCCTTCATGATTTCGGGGTTTCCGTCCACATTCCCCCCTCTCTGTCTAAGACCTTCTAACTCCATCCTTTTCAGAACAACCAGCAGGCCGGGCGCCACCTGGTTTTTCTGGTCTCAGGGCTGTGGATGCCGGTGTTGGCCGGGTTCATTTCTCCCTGGACTGACTGACTCCACATGTCTTTCAGTTTTCACCCTCTTCTTTCTTCTGGACGGACAAAGACAGCGCCTGCACCTTAGATGACTGTTCATGACCTTTAAGACCCTAGCGGCACTGACCCAAGTAGAATATGCAATACTCTTGTGAACTACCCTGTTTCCCTGAAAATAAGGCAGTGTCTTATATTAATTTTTGCTCCCAAAGATGCACTAGGTCTTATTTTCAGGGCATGTCTTATTTTTCCATGAAGAAGAATACGGTGCACATTTATTGTTGAACAACAAAAAAGGAAATTTATTACCTGTATATGGTACGGTAGTAGTTGTCATCACAAACCAGCATAACCAGACAAACTGTGAATCCTACAGTATCAAGAATGTCTAATTGTGAGTCAGCCAGACTCCGTCAGGGCAGAGCGAGCAGCAGGTGGCAGCTTGTCCTGGCAGCGGCACAGGCTCTCTGATTAAAAGAGACCTTGCACTTCCTGTCTGCTCCGGCTGCGCTGTGGCCAACAGTGAGCTGCGCAGCGGCACCCGCCGCTACGGTCCAGAGATACGGTAGCTTCAGGGGGGCCTTATTATCAGGGAGGCCTTATTTTTGGGGAGGTCTTATTTTGGGGGTGCCTTATATTGCAGCAAGAGGCAAAACTGTAAGTAGGTCTTATTTTCAGGAGATGTCTTACTTTTGGGGAAACACGATATATGTACAAGGCGGTACCCCTACCCCCACCCTCCTGATAAGCAAGCATTGAACAACTTGCTGTGAGTTAGTGCACCCAGTGGTGTCACCTGGGGATATTCTCTCTGGTCACAGTTAATTTTTGTGTAAAAGCAGTTTTGCTTGAACCTTGTTTTTGTGATGACCAATTGAAGAGAACAGTGTGAGACTGTGAAGTTTTGTTTCCTGCTTGGGAAAAATGTTGCAAAAACTCTTGTGATGTTGAACACAGCTTATAAGGACAGCACTATGGGTAAACTCAAGTCTATGAGTGGTTTGCTCATCTCAGAAAAGGTGAACCGTCCATCTGCCTACAGTGGGTTAGTGCCCTGCAACTGGACATCCCCGTATAGAAGGGTCTTGGGGAGGAGATGAGCCAGTCAGGAGAAGCATGAATGTTGAAAGTTAAATAGCTACAAAGTGGCAAAGATCAAGAGGTCAAGATATATCTTAAAAGTGTAGAGTGTAAATCAGCCCAAGGTCCCTCTAGAAGCCCTTTAGGGTGTTCAGGTCAGTTATTAATGGGTCTGTTCTGTAACGAGAAGATGCACAGCCCAGGCCCAGAAGGCCAGACTGGCCTGGGCAGCTCCTGCCACACACGAAACTCCAGGGCAGGGTGGGTTCTGATCTCATAGCCAGGGCCTGGCCCATCCAGTGCCCATGCTGCCACCAAAGCGTCATGGTGAGTGGACTGAACCCCACTCCACCTGCAGGGCTGTCCTGCCCAAGACTGTGGTTCTCAATGATGTCCCCCTCCTTCTGTCTCAGCATCATCAAGTGTGATGACGTTCATTCACAAACGCTGATCCGAGATGGGAGTTTTCACAGATGGGAAGTAAGGATGATGCCACAAGCTCGCACGCACCACGTTGTAGCAAGCAGACCCCGGTGCCTTGAGTCCTCCCCGACAGCCTTCCCCACTGCCATCCCGTGGATGGCAGCTCACAGGAACCCTGTGGGACAGGGTAAAATTGACCCTGTGGGATTCTGAGGCTGTAAATCTTTAAGGGAGCAGAAGCGACCAAGGTGACTCCCACAGGATGGCCTGGCCGATCCAAAACTCCTATGCTTGTGCCGCTTACCAAGCACAAACACAGCAGAACGTGGCTGCTTCCTGAGTCACTGGCAACAGGCCACCTGGCCAGCCTCCCCTGTGCCGTGGCAAGCTGGGATCTGCTCAGAGGGTAGCTGTGAGCCGCAGCTCTCGCACAGCGTGGGTCCTTGGGCACTTTGATGCACATTGTGTAACCAGACAAAAATTCGAGAGACGTTTCAAAAAACAAGCGATTAAAAGGCGGCGTTGACTGCAGAAACCTCACCCCCTTTGCTCTCATTGCATCAAATACCATCCAGATGTTTATTTCAGGAAGTAAAACCAGCTATTTTCCCATTAAAAACTCAGAATTGCTTTTCCTGATGTGACACCTCCCATGCAAGAGCATACCACAGCAATTCCACAGGGCCTCCAGTCACCAACGGCCACGTGGACTTGGTGGCCGGGTGCTTCAGCGTCACCACCACATGGGTGCTATAATTCGTTTCCTGCAGCAAACAGCCAAGCACTGCTAGAACTGCCAGTAAGCATTTGGCTGCTAACTGGAAGGTTGAGAATTCAAACCCATGAGCCCCTCTGCAGGACACAGATAGGCTGTCTGCTCCTGTACAGATTTACGGCCTACAGTTATTTCATCTTGGAAGAAGTAGAGCCAGACTGTGCCTTAGAGGTGAAGATGGCGAGACTGTGTTGGCATATGTGAATAAGGAGTGGCATCAGGAGTGGAGGAAGACTTACTAAGGACCTGCGATGGGCAGATGGCACAGCCCTGCTTGCTCAAAGTGAGGAGGACTTGGGAGTGGAGCACTTGCTGATGAAGATCCAGGACTGCAGCCTCAGTGTGGACGAGACTCAATATCAAGAAGACCAACATCCTCACAACCGTGCCAGGGGCGGCAGCACGATAAACAGGAAAAGATTGACGTTGTCAAGGGCTTCCTCCTGCTCAGATCCACAATCAGAGCTCCCGGAAGAGGCAGTCCAGAGATCAAAGGACACATGCAGTGGGTGAATCTGCTTCACAGACCTCTTTAAAGCGCTGAAGGGCAAGGGGGTCACTTTGAGGACTAAGGTACCCCTGACCAAGCCAGGTGGCTTCAATCTCCTCCTGTGCACCAGGAGGCTGGACACTGACAGAAGGGGGAAAAATGATGCATCTGGTGATGGCGCTGGAGAGCCAGGAGCTGGGACAGACTCGGCAGCAGAGGGTCTGCATGCAGCTGCCAGCTGCTGAGGGAGAAAGGAGGCTGGAGACCCTGTGGAGAAGACCTGGAGGAGGACGGGGGGTTAGGGGGGGGGGGCCCTAGGGGCAGGGGAAGGAGCCAACTGGTTCTCTGAGCTGTGTCTCACCAAGAGCAGAGAGGCAGCACCTGCAGGAGCCCCAGGGAGCACTGCTATGCCTGTGCAGAAGCCAATGAGTAGCCAGCTCAGCATCCTGGTTAGCCTCGGTGACAGCCACCTCCTTCACCAGTATGCACATCCATCACGGAACCAGGCAACCAGTCCCCCTCACGTGCGAGGGACAGATGGGCCCCTCCAACAGCAACCCCCGCTGGCCAAGGTGCCAAGCACTTGCATGCCCTTGGGATCTCCTTGGCTGGGACCATGATGGCAGTGAGGGCAGGCCTTCCTTCGGTGCTGCTGCCTTCTCTGAAGGCGGCCCCACCCCCAGCCAGCAAGCCTGTCGCCCGACTCTGTCTCTATCACTGTCCTTGGTCTCTAGGAGGGTGGTCACACAGAAGCACCTACTAGGTTGGTGGCGTGAGCCCACCCAGAGGCTGCAGGAGAGCGGCCTGGCAAGCCCTTCCCGAATGCCACTGCCTGGAGAGCCCCAAGGGGTCCTGGCTGCAGACACACGGCCATGAGAACTGCAGCCAGCCCCACCCCTGCCCCCAGCACCTGGCAGGCAGGTGGACGGTGGGCACCTTGGCTGCCGATCCAGTGCCTGGAGGTTGGTGTCCACCCAGAGGGCCTCACAAGAGAAGCTTGAAGGTCCCTTTCTGAAAACTCAGACATGCCTGGAGGCTGAAAGGAAGCCAGGACTAAGGGGTCCCTTCACCTCAGGGGACACAGGAAGGTGGGTGCTCTCAGTCTCAGAAAGAAGGGTGCCTCCCTGTAGTATTAAATAAAAAATTGACGCTGAAGGAGGTGTGGGGGGCCAGCCCCTACCGCTAATACTCCTATTGCTACTTTTCAGATTCAGTAATACTACTTCTGGGTTCAGTAATGCACAATTGTACGGTTGAGATATATAAATATTATATTAAAGTCATCGAGAGCATGAGAGATAATACAATAATACAGTCAGACATATTACATGGTAACATTGCTCACCTCCGCCCTGCTAAGTGGTCCTCGTGGGGGGAACCCGGCTGCCATAGCAGGAGCCGCCTCCCTCGCGGGAGCTGCCCTCTCGTCCACCGCCCTCATGGGAGCAGCCCTCCTTCCTCAGCCGCCCTCTGCCAGCCACCCTCGGCCAGCCACCTCTTGGGAGCCGCCCTCTTGGGAAGCAGCTCTCCTTATTTTTTGCTAACCACGCATCATATTACTTTAGGGGGATACATCACAGCATCATGCATCACAGAGAGGGGCAATACAATTCATTCTTGAACAGGTTTGACCATTCTGGTGTCTCATACAATAAAGCAGGCAATTACTATCCTGGGAGGCATGCAAGGCCCCTGATAGCAGATAGCAACCTACTTCATAGAGAGGGGTTGTAACATAGGCAATACAAGCAATAGGAGGGGGATGACCTAGGGGTGAATGTGCAATAGTAAGAGGAGGGAATAGGGGGGCATGTGTGATAAGATAGTAACCTAAACTTAGTCATCTTAGAGTGGTCCCGGGCTTGCCTATGGGCACTGCTTCAAGGGAACAATAACTGAAAGGAATGGGCCCTATTTGGGGTGAGTCAGACTATGCAGTCTGGCTGCTCTAGATGGCTGATGTTAAGGAGAATAACCTCTGACCTATTTTCGCTGCCTAGTGAACAATTATTCTCAAGCTAAGTCTGGCATATATTTTGGGGAGACAACTTAAGAGAAATCCTTCTGTTCCCCACACCTCCCTCCTCAGCAGCTACAGCAGGGCTCCACACATTCCAGCTGTGGTGACCATGCCTAGGGCCAGGCCACACTTACTTCCATGGCAGCCTCCTCAGTCCCCAGAGGCTCGGCCCGCAGGAGGACCACTGTCCATGAGCCATGGACATGTGGTGTGTGAAGCCCTTTCCCCAACATCAGGCCGGCTCCCCGTGACTCTTCCCCCAAGAGGCTCCTTGTACACCTGCGGCTCTGGGCGATTCTACACATGGTCACAGGAGTGTCTGCACATGGCCACTGAGTTTCTACACATCATCATGTGAGTTTCTGCACATGGTCATACGAGTTCCTGCTTATGGTAGCATGAGGTTTTTCACATGGTCAAGTGAAGCTTGGCGAGGTCAGGCCCAGACAAGGGCCCCCTCTAATGGTGGCTCCCACAAACCCTTTCTGGACCCAGCAGACAGGGCCCCTACCTGCTGGAGACCTTCCCTTCCAGGTGCTCATGGTCCCTGTGGGCCAACTAGGCTGGGTTCCAGAAACACCGCCTCTAATGCTTGTCTGGGTAAACAGCGCCTTCGCCCTGTAACAAATGATCCTGCGTCTCACTCAGCACCTCTCAGTTGGCTTTTTGGGGTGATGCCACCTGCATTTGCAGCTGCTGGTTTTCCATCACATGACCTCCAGCTGTTTCTCCCGCAGCATGCTCATGGTGGCTTCGCATGTTTGCTGCCGATTCCTGATTTGACCCTTCACCTCGCTGTTTTCCAAATTAACATCCACAAGCATTTTCTGCAGGCCCATGGAGGCCAAGGCCAAAGCTGAGTTCACGTGTTAGAAGTACCCGGGGCTGACTGACAACTGTGTCGGGATGTAATTCTCTGTTCTGCTGAGCTTGAAAAACAGAGGGTGCCAGGTGTGCCATCGGGCCCTCTGCTTCCTGTCCTCCTGGTCTACAGACATCCGCTCCCCGACTATCCCCAGGCTGGCTCTTGCATCTTCCATGGGGCCCATCTCTTCTTTCAGCCGGTTGGTGGCACCTTGCACCACCATCTCTCTCTGCGGGTTTTCACCCGACCATCACACCCCACCATGCACGACACCCCGAGGAAGTTTCCTGGCAGGTTCTCCACTGCTTAGGTCAACTCTTTTCAATTCTCTCTTCATGTTGCTCACAAACTGGACTCTCAGGAGATACAGTCAGCTCTCCGGCTGGGCGACCCAGGCACCCTGGTGCCGCCACCAGAGAGCAAGGTGACCGTGGGCATGAAGTGTGACGGTTGGCAATGGGCACTCCTCTCAGGTGGAATCAGGTGGTAACTGTTTGTTTTCACGGTTCCAGAAATTACTAAGACAGTAACTAACAGGTTATAGTTTAGGGTTAGGGATGACTCGGGATATAGATGTTCAGTTACAGTTTAGGTTAGGGATGACTCGGGATTCAGATGTTCAGTTAGCAGAGCCTTTTGTCAATCAAGCTGCAGGCAGGCCTCTCTCTGGCCTTTGGCCTCTTGGTCCCTTCGGTGTAGCCTCTCCCCTTTCCCAGAAAATGTCTCAAAGCTCTTTAGCTCTGCCAAAAAAAGTGCCCAGAGGGACACTCTACTCCACCAGTAGCAAGCTCCAACAACAAGTGCCAGCAGGTGCCCCACTCCACCAGAAGCCCCTGCCCGAAGGTGCTCAGCTCTCTCACTCCATGGGTTGGAACACTCAGTATAACCACCTTTCTCCTTTGACGGAGAAGCCCCTGTGGCCATTTTGCATCAATCTCCTGCTTCTCCCCCTTCTGCCACTGCTTCACTTTTGCACACACACTGCTGTTACAGGTCTCTGTCTCCTGGGTCTAAGAGATTCTAACATGGTAACCCTGGGTCTAAAAGAAGTGTTCCACTCTTAGTTCTTCTTTCCAGGTGGCGAGGAGGGCCCCTCTGCTCTGGGATTGGTTCTCTTTGAAGTCCAGCAGATGGAAAAACTATCCAATCCCCTTGTCCGGGTTCCAGACACCTTATTTGCATGGTCTAACCTCCACAAGGGTACCACGCACCTTATTTGCATATTAACAAAGCTCATCCCCATGGTGGACCACGAGCACCTTATTTGCATAGTTCCCCCAGCTCCTTTGCAGGGCATTGTGAGACGGGGCTCGAGAGACCACATGAAAGCAGGTCGGCACATCATGGGCCATGAGGGCCATGTGACCGGCGGGCCAGTTCACTTAAGAAGGCCATGTCTTTCTGGAGCACAGCTGCTTTGATTCTTTTGGGTCTCAGCCTCGTGCTTAACTGTGGGTGCCAGCAGGGCTCCTTTGACCAGGCCACACCAGTTTCCTCCAGTGTCTTGGGCTCGCTGGCATGGTCTCCTCGGGATCCGTATTCCAGGCTTCTCTTTCTCCACTTTCTGAGCTGGGGGGCAAAGCCCGCCTGGGTAGTGGAGCCCCTGCAGAGGGTCTCCTGGGGTCCCAGGGAAGGGCCATCCCGAGGGGCCCAGCAGGCAGGGGTGGAGAAGGGGGGGGCCCTGTGGGCCAGGCCTCTGTGTTCCCAGATGAGACAGGTATTACCTTCCTCCCTCCATCGAAGGGTTCACGTAGCAGATGGAGTCTGTTCATCGGTTCTCACCCAGCCCAACCCAAGGGGCCGCACTGCGAGAGGACCACAGAGCACCACAGTGATCAAAGGCCCAAAATGCATTCCCAGCCCTATCCCGGAACAGTACCGCAGGTTCCTCCTGGTCCCAGCCTGGCCCTGGAGATGTCCACACGCAGACTTCCTACACACATCCAGGTGATCAACTGCTGGTTTCTGAAGTCTGAGCTTTCAAACAACACAACGAAGCTGAGGGCATCTTCAGAGCGATCCCTTCCATCAACAGGGGACCTACTGGCCTGGGTCGGTGAATATTGTGTCCTGTCTGTATGCAATAGGATCCTGTGCCATGGCAGCGGGCACACCGAGTCACTCAACAAAGCTCCAAGGCAGAACTCCCACAGCCTTCTGCCATCGTGACTCAGAACTAGACACAATGCCAAGACCCTGACCCAGGGTCCATCTGCCCGCAGCAGACCACCTCCAAGGTCAATGTGACCTCAGGAAGACCCTCCCCTGCTCCAATTCATCTCTGGTCAATGTGAGGTCTGGATGACCCCCCTTCTCATCCCCACATACCTGCTCCCCCAATTCAGAGGAGAATGAGAACCAGTCTGCTTCAGTCTCACTGGACCCCACCCCCACCCAGAATCTGTGCCACATCCTAACCGTTTCAGCACAGGCCCCATGCCCGTCGCCACTGACTCCGTGTGTCCACGAGAACGGAAGCATGCACTGAAGCGGCAGGCAGAGAACACTGTGCCTCGTGAGCAATGGAACTGACTGAACGCTCCATCGGCTGACGCTGTCTGTGAGTCATTAGACAGGTTCTGTGGACCCTCTGAGACTTTAATTTGGAGGCCATTCCTGATAGATCAGCGATCAAAACTGGTTTTCATTCTAAAAACCACACATGTTGCTCAAGTGTCCAAGGTGCTCTTGGGGGCTTTCAGCTATGGCGTGAATAGTGGGTGGACTAGGGCACTCAGGTCCTCCGCTGCCAAGTCTTCACCCACTGTTAAACTGTGCCGCCAAGTAAAAACCTAACCAGCTCAGCCCCACCCACTGCCACCACATGGATCCTCACTCCCAGTGGCCCTGTGTGACAGAGAACTACTCCACAGAGAGTCTCATGCCGCCCATCTTTAAGGAAGCAGAAAGCCTCTTCTTTCCCCCAAGGGGTGGATGGGGGGTTCAAAATGATGACCTTGCAGCTATTGGTCATCTAACTGCTCACTCACTGTGCCACCGGGGCTCCCTTCACCCAAAAGGATGGCTGTCAATTCTCCAAAGATGTTCCCCGTGGGCATGAAATCTGCTTGACTCTGAGGAAGGCCTGCTCCTGACAAAGCCACCAAAGGCACTGCGGACAAAGCCACCATTAATGTCCTGCAAAATGACACCTAAGAGCAAACATCATGGCTTGGAGCAGTTCAGGGGCCACAGCTAAGGTCACACTGCGTGTGTGCTGCACTGGGAGAAGGGTGCACACCTAGATGGAGGCTCTGTTGAGAAACGGCTTCACATTTTGACGTCCATGTTCATTGAAACCTGCTATGATTTGTAGTAATACAAAAAAGAGATTGCACCAACACCTGTCACTGTTAGACACTGGTTTGCACCTGTGGTTTTTCCCGGGATGCCCACTACACAGAAAAGGACTCACTTTGTTTTGGCAGATCTGATGGACAGGTCTCGTGTGGGCCTCAGGGATCAGGGCAGCACTGTGGCCGGCATTCAGGTCAAACATTTCCAGGGCTCTGTTCCTGCTGGCCGTCAGCACGGTGTCTGCAATGTCCCATTAAGGGACTCTACCTGGTCATTTGACTGGGGCAGGGTGGAGGAAACATCCCATGACTTCATCAATGAAAGGATACAGGAGTAGAAATCATTGACTGCTGACAAGCTGGTGATGTCCGACTGGCCACTTGTGGAGAGCCTGTGAGCTGGCTGGAACTTGCTCCTCTGTTTATATCTGGGGATGAAAGAAAAGACAGTCAACTCCTCACCAGGCTCCGCTGCAACCCAATCCCCCCTCAGAGATGCTGGGGTGCCAGCGACATCAGGCCAGGCAGCCTTGGTGAGTGGAGCCCACTGGACAATGACAGAAGGGGCCGGGGAGAGGGTGACTGCTTTCCACAGAACATGTCTACGGGACTTGATTGTTGAAATCCTTCTCTGCAGTCAAATGAGGCACATGTAGTTTCAGTTTTGGGGCCCATTAAGAGAGGTCTGCACACATACTGCTTCCCCACACCTTGTCACTGATTTTCCAATCATGTTCCTTCCAAGTCTCTGACCAGCCAGCTGAAAGAGTGACCACAGCCCATGAATCAGTACACAGTCACACAGTCGACTGCCCATGAATCAGTACACAGCCACACAGTTGGCAGCCCATGACTCAGTACACAATCACACTGTTGACAGCCCATGAATCAGGACATAGTCACACAGTTGGCAGCCCATGAATCAGTACACAGTCACACAGTTGGCAGCCTATGAATCAGGACATGGTCACACCGTTCACAGCCCATGAATCAGTACACAGTCACACAGTTGACAGCCCATGAATCAGTACAGTCACACCATTGACAGTTCATGAATCAGTACACAGTCACACCGTTGGCAGCCCATGAATTGTACATAGTCACACGGTTGGCAGCCCATGAATCAGGACACAGTCACACAGTTGGTCACTTCTCCTCTGAAGCAAACAGGGTGTCCAGGTGCACTGCTCCAGGTCCTGCCCGTGGGGACCATTTCCCTTCAGCACTGTCCTTTGGGGAGGTCCCAGAAAGGGCTGTAGTGCTGCTGCTGTCCACTTACCACTGGCACCCGCACATCGTGCAGAGCCACCAGGAAACCAGGCACAAGTTTTCTCTTCCTCAGTCACCTGGTCATAAGGAACTCCCCAGAGGCCATGGGTGCAGACGGGGAGAAGGCAGGTACAGTGACAGGAGTGGAGACTGGGCACTGGGGCCAATTCTCCATGCAGCGTGCTTGTCCCTTCAGGTCCCGTTGTAGGCTGATCTCGTCTGGACCACTTCCATTGAACGATGGAGTGCTGCTGGGCACGCCCAACTCTGTGACCATGACGGGCAGCTCAGGTGCATGGTGACTTGGTGGCCCATGGTGAGGCGTCCAGTCTCCACTAAGGCCCAGTAACAGGCCAACAGCTGTTTGTCAAAAGGAGAGCAGTTGTCTGCAGAGGACAGCAGGGCTTTGCTGCCAATGTTCTCAGGGGCTGCGCTGTGATCCACCAGAGGGGCTGCGCTATGATCCACCAGAGGGGCTGCGCTATGATCCACCAGAGGGGCTGCGCT
>NW_022107431.1:659561-674013 GCF_000313985.2 Echinops telfairi | reverse complement strand
TGATCCACCAGAGGGGCTGCGCTATGATCCACCAGAGGGGCTGCGCTATGATCCACCAGAGGGGCTGCGCTGTGATCCACCAGAGGGGCTGCGCTGTGATCCACCAGAGGGGCTGCACTATGATCCACCAGAGGGGCTGCACTATGATCCACCAGAGGGGCTGCGCTGTGATCCACCAGAGGGGCTGTGCTGTGATCCACCAGAGGGGCTGCGCTATGATCCACCAGAGGGGCTGCACTGTGATCCACCAGAGAGGCTGTGCTATGATCCACCAGAGGGGCTGCGCTGTGATCCACCAGAGGGGCTGTGCTATGATCCACCAGAGGGGCTGCGTTATGATCCACCAGAGAGGCCTGTCAGAGCCTCCGCAGGGCACCTCCTCCTGCCACGGACACCGCAGCACCACCACCAGGTCAGCAGGGTCACATGGACCCAGGGGCAGAGCAGCTGGCACAGACGACAGCCTGAGCCTGTGGAAGACCCTTCCCTTGCCCCAGGCCCCACTCAGAACCAGTGGCCTCTCGAGTCACTTGGTCAATAGGCCAGAGGGGCGCACCCCAGTGAGGGCCATGCTGCCTCCAAAACCCAGAGAGGCCACCAGGCGTTGTGTCTTCATTTCAGTTGTGGGAATGGTCACATGCAATATAATTTAGCCTTTACTTTATTAGGAATATCTTGACATACCTCCAGAACTCTCCCTAGGCCTTTGTATACTTTCTTCTACAGTACACCAAGGTAGGTCTGGTACTTCAACTGGAGTTCTTGTAGACCGTCATGGGATCCATGTGTCAGCACACGAGCCAAATAAGCTATGAGATCCTCTCCTAACCTCTTGAGATGCAACACTGAATGAAGAATCTGTGCTTAGTGGGCCCGCATCAGTGAACTCAGACTGATCGGACCTTATGTTCCAGGCACAATCATCTCATACCCTTGCTAACCTTTCCCACACACACCCTCCAGGTTTCCATCTGTGCATCTTAGAAGACTAGAGCTCTTGAGAAGTACAACACACCTCTTCTCAGGTTACCATTTGTGCTTCCCCTGTGACATACGTTACAGGTCTAGAAGCAGTCATAGGTGAGGAGGGTGTTTCTGGGGAAACTTAGCAATGTCTTTTAAGGTATCGGCCTCGTGTGTCGTCCAGACCTAGCCCTAGCATGCACACTTGGGCTAATATCCTCAAATGTGACCAGACAGGATAATAGTCTGCCTGGTAGTGGACTGGCAGGCAGAAGGGGAGTAATGTCTTCAGATGGGAGGGGTGGTGCTGCTGGCGGAGGTGAGTCAATGGGATGTAGGGCCCTGGTGTTGCCATCTTTCTGATTATCTGCCCATATGTCTCCACCCCAACTTCCAGGGTCCCATTTCTTCCCAAACAATGCCCTCGCTTGACCATTAAACACTGTTTGAGATTGGGAACTCAGTTGACATTGTAGTTCAGCCACTCTTATGACAAGACTCTGGGTGTGACTTTTAGCCATATCAGTACTGATACTACAGAAAGATTATGTGGTTACAGAGATAAAGTTAGGGCACAAAGCATCGACCAGAAGGAACACGCACACTGCAAGAGGACGAGGGAGGACAAGGCACCTAGGAAAGGATGGCCTTTGGTTGTCCCTGCGATGCGTCACTTATTTAACAGATCTTGAGATCAAAGAGCAAAATGCCTGTGGGAAGTAGGGCATCAGTCTGTGTGTTTCTTATCTAAAATGCCTGTGGGAAGTAGGGCATCAGTCTGTGTGTTTCTTATCTAATGCCTCATCTACATCTGTCTGTTTGAAACACTTCGTAAGTTTAACTTTTGGTCATTGGCACCAATTGTCCCAGATGACATCAGCTAAGTATATCTTGGAACACAGCCAACGGTGCCACCAGCCCTCACCATCCACAGGTCACACCTCAGGCCTCCACCACGACAGCCCAGCAATGTGGAAGGCACATGACCCTCTCAGCCAAGAACACGCTTCCAATGACCCAAACTCTGTCACCGGGCTCCCACCAGCCTCTTGGGCAGGTGGGGGCATTGTTAAATTCTGGAGAACATGTTTAAAGGTAGGTGCTCTTTGCATAAGTAAGTCATTATTGAGGCAGAAAGCGAGAGTGCAGGAGAGGAGCAGTCACAGACCTTTTAATCTCCTCTTTGCTGGTGTCAATGTGGTACCGCAGCAGACACAACTCCGGCCCAGACGACAGCAATACAAAGGCATCGATGTGGTAAAACTGCGCGAACTGCATCGGCTTAGAAAACATGTCTCTGCCCTGCAATAAAAGCCGCGACAGCAAGTGTTAGGAAGCACAGTCAGCTCCCAGTCCTCCTGAACGCGTGGGCACACAGTGCGCGCACGAGAGACCAGGTTCCCAGTGTGCACTGCTGCCTACGGGCAGGTTGACTTCCAGAAGATGCGCCATCCAGATGTCACTGTGGGTCCCAGCTTTGAGGACATGGAACTTCGCAGCGGGCATGTTTGGTGCAAGGATGTTATGAAGGCCCAAGCATCAAAGGGACTGATAACGTAAGACGTCATTCTGAGGTCTCCATCGGAGATTCCGCTCAAGACTAACAATGTGGGTGTCACCCACCGTGCTGGCCTCACCTGCCCGTCCCCCCTCGGCTCATCTTCATGGCACTCAATCCTCTTTCTAGACCAGTGGATCTCAACCTTCCTGATGCCACGACCCTTCAATACGGTTCCTCATGTGGTGACCCCCAACCACAAAATTATTTTCATTGCTACTTCATAACTGTAATTTTGCTACTGTTATGAATCATACTGTAAATATCTGATATGCAGGATGTATTTTCATTGTTACAAATTGAACATAATTAAAGCATGGTGATTAAATCATTAATTAAAGCATTTATCCAGTAATTATAATTCATGAAGTGTCGTTTTACCTCCAATACTGCTGCTTTCAACACAGTATCTGCTTTTAACAGAGTCGCTGCTTTAACACAGCAACTGCTCTCTACACAGCAGCTGCTCTCAACACGTGTGACTGGTCCACGTAAGTACATTATGGCACCAACCCTGTCACATACACCTGTATTTGTATGGCGTGTATGTGATGGGGTTGGCACGATGATGTCATCACTCTGGGTACTCGTATGTGGCCGTATCTGCATGTGGGCGGACCTGCCTGGAGACAGATAGAGTGGTGGTGTCTCAGTACCTAATCGGAAAACACCTATTTCTGATGGTCTTAGGTGACCCCTGTGAAAGAGTTGTTCGACCTCCAAATGGGTTGAGACTCCCAGGTTGAGAACTGCTGCTCTAGACTAAAACTTCCCGCCCTCAAGTCAATGCCAGCTCATACAGCAACCCTAGAGGCCAGGCTAGAACTTCCCCTGTGGGTGGCCGAGATGGTACTTCTTTATGGGAGTAGAAAGCCTCATAAGCCTCGTCTTACTCTGAGGAGCATCTGGTGGTTTTGAACTGACAACCTTGAGATGAGCAGCCCAATGTGTAACCACTATGCCACCAGAGTTCCCATGGTAATAAACCAACACCAAGAAGGTCTTTGACGCTTTCACTGCATCTGTGCATCCTGTGCGTCTCCTCTCTCCACAAATCAGAGCAGAGCTTCCCACAGTCACCTCCCTCCCTCCCTCCCTCAGTGGTAGCAGTACCCTCATCTGCTGTCTCTGCGCTCCTTTCTGCCCCAACGGTCGGTCCTTCCTGAGCTTATCTAGACAAGTCCCTTTTCGCCATGGTGGAGTGCCAACCAGCAGTGGAAAGTACGGATTTACTTGTGCTTATTTAATCTGTGGTGGACAATATCATACCTGCAATGTGGTGAGAGCCATGTGACATTGCCCACTACAGATTAACAAGTAAGCACAAGTAACCCCATGCTTTCTTTGCTGACTGGGTCTGCCATTCCTGTCCCAGATTCTACATTTGAAAACATTTGACACTGTAGGGCTGGGTGAGAGACCAATGCTGGCCTGGAAGCAGAGCGTCAGATGCTATGGGAAAGATCCAAAGGGCCATGCGTGCATGAACACAAGCCAGTCCGCACCTTCTCCATCAGGAACCCCACCCTGCTTTTATCACCCAAAATATGATTCCTCCACATACGATCCCCCCAGCGAATATCATTACCATTTCTGTGAATCAAAAGAATTCCCCTACAGAAAGGCTGGTGTTGAGAACTCCTCAGCTGCTCTCTGGAAGGAGGATGCGAGGCCAACTGCTTCTATAAAGACCACAGCCTTGGAGCCCACAGGGCAGGTCACTAGGAGTCACAACTGACTCCCTGCAAGTGGACTTGGATTGGGGTATGCTATAAACAAATGTTAGACGAGGCGGTAAAGGTTATTCAAATATTTTAGCATTAATATGTTTGCCATTTTTAGACCATATAGCTGTAAGGGCACATTTTCCCGTGTGTGTGCGTGTGTGCGTGTGTGTGAGTGTGTGTGTGTGTGTGTGTGTGTGTGTGAATGCATATGTAAGAGGGTAAGTCAAAAAGTTATGCTGCTAGAAGTCCAGTTCATACGTGCATGAGTTTATTCCAGCAAACTGTATTTATGAAAGTCTCTGGGATCAGTGGATAGCCAGAAATATTCTCAGATGTATGCTTGTCATACAACAATATGCCCACCGGCCGAGCTGCACCCATACCTCCTGCGGCCACACCCACTGGGCAAGAGCCACTACCCATTCTGGTACCATCTGATCATTAATAAATAGCTGAAAACACAGCCAAGCAAGCCTTCAACTGTGCTATAGAAACAGCAAAGACACACCTACTCACACGCATTCTGTTTCACCCACCTGGACGCAGGTGGCGAGAGGGTAAGATCTCTCATTAACATCTGTTAACGTTACTCAGGTCGGCGTCTTCCCGAAGCACCGAAACCGTGCAATAAGTTTACTGGAATGCTGCCACACATGAAGCAACAGTTTCTAGGTGGATCCGGTGTCTTAAGGTAGGTCGAGAAGACCTCAAAAATGAGCCAAGACAGGGAAGACCGTCAAACATGATAAATGAAGAAACTGAGGCTCAAGTCCAGAAATGGGCGGAAGAAGATCATAGAATCACCTTTAAAGCAGCAACTACTAACGCTCGGAGCACACACGGTTTTGCATTTTCAATTTTAAGGGGGCATCTTGACCTCAAGCTTTTGGCTTGATGGATGCCGAAAGCGTGAATGTCAGATCAAGGGGCTGATCATCTCATCAATCTCTTAAACAAGATCAGAGCTCGTGATGATTCTACGGGATGAATTATTAAACTGATAAGCACAGATACTACACTTGATCTTAGCCAAAAGGCCGAGAAGCGATCTACGGGATGAATTATAACGCACATGAGTACTAAACTGGCCAATGTGATCCAGAAAGAAAGAAGCCATCAAAACAGGGACCCCGAGGGGATCTGCCGGGCCAGCTAAATTCTGGGCAGCGAGCTCAGCTCAGAAGGCGGTAGCAACTTCTGGGGGAGTCCAGCAGAGCCACCCTGCTGGCCATTCTCAGAAGCAGCAGGATGATCGCGGAGGCTTACTCTGAAGTGCTTAGAAAGCAGACAACTGTACCAGGAGGAAAAGGCCTGGGAAGATGGAGAGATACCTGAGAGTTTTTCCACCACAACAATGCACCTGCTCATCCTTCGACAGTAACCAGGGCTGTCCTATGAAAATTTCTTTGGGAAACTTTACCCCATCGACCCTACAGATCAGCCTTCAGACTTCATTCCATCTCAAAATGTCTATTGCATTTCAAAGGAACAAAGTGCAAGTCCCAAGAGGGAGTCAAGTAGTGTTCCCTTGAGAGGCCCCTCGAGAATTCCAAACCCAACCCCTCTGTCGGTCTGTCACACTGCGGGGGCCTGCATGTTGCTGTGAGGCTGGACACTGTGTCCCTACTGTATGGAATGTCAGCAGGGTCGCCCATGGTCGGCAGATTTCGGTGGAGCGTCCAGACTAAGAACAGACGAGGAAGAAGAAAACTTCTGAGGGATGGACCACTGAAATAGCAGCAGGGCGTTATTTGATGTGGTACGAGGGGAAGAGCCCCTCAGGTGGGAAGGCTCTCGACCGAGGAAGAGCTGCCTCCTCAAAGAAAGGTTAGCTTTAATGGCCCTCATTGGCTGAGGGGGCATGGCTGAAAGTGAGAAGTGGCAACTGTAGACATACGTTAATAATCAGAATGCTAAATGTACAAAGTATGAATCCAGCAACATTGAGAGTCATTAAAATTAAATGGAATGTATGAAGATTGATATGCTAAGCATTAGTGAGCTGAATTGGACTGGGATTTGGCCATTTTTAATTGGACAATGATGTGGTTTATTATGAAAGGAAAGAAAAACTCTAGAAGAAAGACATCCCATCTATTGTCAGAAAGAACATTTCAAGATCTACCTTGAAGTGCAATGCTGTCTGTGATAAAATAATATCTGTATGCCCACAAAGAAATCCCGTTGATACAACTATTAGTCAAATTAGCACACCAACCATTAAAGCAATGAGAAAACACTGAAATCTTCTACCAACTTCTTCATTCCTAATTTGATCTGACATTCAATTGAGAGGCATTAATAATTATTTTCAATTAACTATTGGAATTAAACATTGGAATGTGAAAGTTGGATACCAAGAGAAAGAATCAGTAGTTGCAAAACATGGCTTTGGTGATATAAACAAAGCTGCCAATCACATGATAAACTATTTCAAGGGCCAGTGACTTCTTCATCTCTAATATGTTTTTCCTACAACACAAATGGAGACTATACATTTGATTTCACTGGATAATATACACAGAATTTAAATAGACTACCTACGTGTGAAGAGATGATGTAGAGATTCAATTCAACCAGTCAAAAGAAGCCCATGGTCTGATTGTGGAAGACACCATCAATTGCCTGTTAGGATGGTAACCCAAAGATCAGTGATTCAAACCCACCAGCTGCTCTAGCAGAGAAAGAAGAGGACTTCAGCTCCAATAAAGCTTGACAGCCTTGGAAAACCACAGGGGCAGTTCTACTCCATGCGATAGAGTCACCGAGTCAGAATTGATCAACGGAAGAAAGAGTAAGTTCAGGGTGAAGCGGAAGAAGATTAAACAAGCCTATGAGGGCCAAAGTACAACGTTATGATTTAGATTTCGCTCATCGGGCACTAATGACCAAAGACCTGGCCAGTTGCAGGGTGACATCAAGAACAGCATACATGAAGAAGGCAAACCACGATTTAAAGGCAGGAAAAGGAAAAAAAGACTAAAGTGGAAGCCAGAAGAGACGCTGGCATGTGCTCTTAAATGTAGAATATCTAAAGAAAAGGGAAGAAGTGCTTAAATAAAGGAGCTGAACAGATTATTTCAAAGGACAGCTAGAGAAAATAAAGTATTATAATGAAATGTGCAAAGATCTGACGTTAAAATGGAAGAACATGATCAGCTTTCTCAAGTTGAAATAATGAAAGAAAAAAAATTCAAGCCTCAAGTTTCAATATTGAAGGATTCTATGGGAAAAACAGTGAGCCATGCAGGAAGCATTAAAAAAAAAAAAAAAAGATAAAAGGAATGGAAAGTCATTTTACCAAAAAGAACTAGTTGAGATTTAACCATTCTAAGACATAGCATATGATCAAGAAACGATGGTACTGAAGGAAGGAGTCTAAGCTGCACTGAAGGCACTGGTGAAAAATCAGGCTCTAGGACAGTGGTTCTCAACCTGTGAGTTGCAACCCCTTTGGGGGTGGAAAGACCCTTTCACAGGAGTCACCTAAGACCATCAGAAAACACATAAATATTCCACAATATAAGTTTTGTGATTAATCACTATGCATTAATTATGTTTAATTATGTACAATTTGTAACAATGAAAATACATCCTGCATGTCAGATATTTACATTATGATTCATAACAGCAGCAAAATTATTTATGAAGTAGCAACAAAAATAATTTTATGATTAGGGGTCACCACAACATGAGGAACTGTACTAAAGGGTCACGGCATTAGGAAGGGTGAGAACCACTGCTCTAGGAATTGACAGAATATCAATTGCAATGTTTCAATAAGGTGATGAAGCACTGGAAGCACACACTCATCTATATCAAGAAATTGGGAAGACCACCACCTGGCCAACCAACGGGAAGAGATCCACATTTGTGCCTATTCCAAAGAGAAGTGACCCAACAGAATGAAGAAATTATTGAGCAATATCATTAATATCGCATGCAGCCAGAATTCCACACACAGGGAGTTGCTAGCTATTCAAGCTGAAATCAGAGAGGACATGGAATGAGGTACATCATCATTGATATTAGATAGATCTTGGTTGAAAGCAAAGAATACCAGAAAGATGTTTACTTGTGTTTTACTGACAATGCAAAGGCATTTGACTTTGTGGCTCAAAGCCAACTATGGACATCCTTGAGAAAACATGGGAATTCCAGAACACTTCAAGGTGCTCATGCAGAACCTGTACACAGCCCAATGGGTATTGGTTTGAACAGAACAAGGGATACTGCATGGTTTATAATTAGGAAAGAGGGGCATTGGGTTCTCTTACCATACTTATTCAATCTGCATGCTGATCAAATAATCAGAGAAGCTGGACCATGTGAAGAGTAACGTGACATCAGGAATAGAGGCAGGCTTGTTAACAAACTGAGGTATGCAAGGAGGTCCTGAGCTACTTGCTGATGAAGACCAAAGACTACATCCTTCGATATGGATGACAACTCAAATGCAAAGAATACAAAAATCCTCATCGCTGGGCTAATAGATGCTTCATTAGAAATGGAGAAAAGAGTGAAGTTGTCAAGGCTTTCGTTTTACGTGGATCCATAGTCAATGCTTATGGAAGCAGAAGTCAGGAAATCAAGTGGTGGACTGCTGAGATAGTTTATTGTGCCAGCCTGGCCGATAAACACAAGTGGGATTAACTGAAGGGCAGAGAGATAAATGGCTTGGTGAGCCTCGCCTTTCTTGTCTCTCGCTCTGTGATCATTGGACCAGTGTGTGGCTGCCTTGCTTGTTCTGTGCCTCAATTTAAAGGCTACACTGCCTGTGGAATGCCTAGCCTGTGGACTGTGTCGCTGTGAGTTGAGGTCCCTTTAAGACTTCTCTGGAGCTGGGGACTGGCGGTTGGTGACCTGCCTTGTGATTGGCTGCTGTGCTGACATAGCCTAGCTCTCTCTATAAATAGATGAAGATCTGGCAGCAGCCTAGACTTGAAGGACTGTTAGTCTCTCACAACTCTCTCTCACAGGAGTGAGTTGCATTGAGCCATTTGTAGTGCTTTATAATTTAACTGTTTATTTCTTGTATTATATATCTATCTGTATATGATTTAACAGTTCATTTCTCATTATATATCTAATTATCTTTATAAATAAATATGTTAATTATCAGCAATTTGGTTTTATCTCTCTAGAGAACCCTGTCTAACACAACTGCCTTGGGCAAAGCTGCTGCACCAGTCTTCTTTCAAGTGCAAAAGAGCAAAGATGCCACGTTGAAGACTCAGGTGCCCTTGACATGAGCCCTGGTCTTTCCATCGCCTCGTGTGCACATGGACGCTGGACGGTGGATGAATAAGACAGGAGAAGAACTGACGCCTATGAACGAGGGTGTTGAAGAGGAAGACTGAAAGTGCCGTGGACTGCCAGAACAGCCAACTCTGAATGCGCCTTCGAAGTGAGGTTGGAAGCCTTCATCTCACAATTCCAGACATGGTACCAGGAGAGACCAGTCCTCAGAAAAGAGACAATGGGTTCTCGGTAAAGTAGAGTCGGTTACAAAGAGAAAGACTCTCAATGAGAGAGACTGACACAGTGGCTTCAACAATGATTGTGAGCACGTTTCAGGCCCAGGCAGTGTTGCGTTCCTTTGTACAGAGTCTCCACGAGTCAGACCCAACTAGCAGGCACCTAACAGCAACAGCAGGTTACCAAACTGCTGTTTGGACGTGATGTAGATTGACAATTCGTCCTTCTGTATACCTTCAGAAGTTGTATAGCCCTGGTGCCGTGGTGGTTACATGCCATTTTGAGTTCATACTGATTCTTAAGCAATCATTTGCCCTGTCCGGCGCCATCGTTGGAGACATTGTTGCAGCTACTGTGTCATTGAGGATCTTCATCTTTTCTGCCGCCCTTCTAACTTTACCAAGCATGGTGTCCTTGTCCAAGGACTGTCTTGCCTGATAACATGCCCAAAGCAAATGAGATGAAGTCTCACCACCCTTGTTTCTATGGAGCAAGAGTGGCTGTACTTCTTGCAAGATACGAGATTTGGCTGTTCTTCTGGTGGCCAACGGCACGTCCAGTCTTCTCTCCCTGCACCACAATTCCAATGCACCACCCCTTCTCTGGCCTTCCTCACCCATTGCCCTACTTTCACATAGACCTAGATGGTGGACATGTGGAAAAGCAGGAGCTTGACCAGCTGATATTTTTAACAAAGGTTTCTAGCCTTTTGTGGAAATACATTTGACTCACCCTCACGTGGTGTGTCTTTAATGTATGTGTACATATTGTGTGCAGCGACATATCTGCTGGCTTCTTTGTTGTTGGCCGCCATCACCCTGACTCTGCATCATGGTTCAGTGCCACGTCCCCTCAGCGCCTTTCAGAAGCAGATGGGTCAGGCCTGTCTTCCAAGATGGGGTTGAGCCAACAGCCTTTCCAGAAGTGGTGGAACCCCAACCCGTTTGTGGCACCCGGGACTCCACATATGTGTGTGCCTCCCTCTAAGCAAACATCTCACCCAGCAGCACTGGTCAGTGCTGACAGCTGTGACTCTGTGACACCTCATCACAGCCAGGCCTCACCCCTTACCAAGAGCACCATGCGTGCTGAGCTGCGAGCTGACCACATCCTCAGGGCGCCGTCCTGCGAGGTAGAGAGCAGCCACTCACCACTCCGACTCCAGCTGACCGCACTCACGGGCCCGTCGTGGCCTGGAGAAACACGGCACCAAGAGGTGAGGCTCTGATGTCAGAAGTGATCTCGGGGGAGTAGCATCAGGAGCAGCTGCACCGATGCTCTCAGAGCTGCACTGTCGACATCATGAACAGCCTGTTTGGAAGCATTCTCCAGATGGAGTGAGGCCAGTGGACTCTGAGTGCAAGGTAACAGACTGTGAGTGGCATCATTAGGGGGTCTTGTAAGCTGCAGACAGCATGGATGGCCATGTCAGAGGGGATGACCCAAAAATGACTGTCTATATTCCTATAGCTAGTTATAACAACAAAATACATTTTTCCTCAGCTCAGCTTACATGTATCAGTATACTGATGAGGCTAAAACCCTGTGTGACATGCTTTCTCCGCTTCCAAATGCACTCCTATCAGTGCTGTCATTATCATCCAATTACAGTGAGACCTCGAATCACATGAGCTCATCCGCACACGCTGTGGGCACACGCTGCTGTTCTCCATGTCACAGGGGTTTTCATGGTCACTGATTGTGTGAAATGTTCTGGTATTTTACCTACAATATTGTGGTCATTAGTATTCATAAGCCTACATCAATAATATTTTTTAGAATAAAATAGCAATCAAAGGAAAAGAGACAGAAAAATTAAAAATCTTCTCAGTAACTAATAATGGTGTGACTCAAGGTAAAAACATTTCACAAAACCATTTTGCTGCTGCTGCTGCTGTTAGGTACCATACAGCTCCTGCACAGCGGAACTTAGCACGGCCCGGTCCTGCGCCAGCCTCACAATTATTCTATGCTTGAGTCCATTGTCGCAGCCGCTGTGCCCATCCATCTCCTGGAGGACCTTCCTCTCCATCCCTGCCCGCCACTTTACAAGACCGGGGACTTGTCTCTCTTGACAACATTTCAGAAGTATGAAGACAAATTCTCACCATTCTTCCCTCTAAGGAGCACTCTGGCCATACTTCTTCCAAGATAGATCTGTTGGTCCTTTAGACAGTCCGTGGTACTTTCAATGCATCAACACTGCCATTCAAATGCATCGATTCTTCTTTGGTATTACTTATTCAATGTCCAACTTTCAAATTCATGTGAAGCAATGAAAAATACCATGCCTTGGGTCAGGCACACATTAGTGCTCAAAGTAACATCCTTGCTTTTCCACTCTAAAGAGGTTGTGTGCAGCATATTTTCCCAGTGCAGTGCATCTTTTGATCTCTTGACTGCTGCTTCCATGAGCCTTGATTATGGACCCAAGCAAGGCAAAATCCTTGACAGCTTTAACCTTCTCTCCATTTATTAGGATGTTACCTATTGGGCCAGTTGTGAGGATCTGGGTCTTCTTCACATTAAGTTGTAATCCATTGAAGGCTGCAATCCTTGTTCTTCATCAGCAAGTGCTTCAAGTCCTCCTTATTTTCAGAAAGCAAGGTTGTGTCATCTGCATATTTCAGATTGCTAATAAGCCGTCTTTCAATTCTGATGCCACATTCTTCTTCATATAGCTCAGATTCTGATGATTTGTTCACCATACAGATTGAACAAGTGTGGTGAGAGAATACAACCCTGACCCACACCTTTCCGAATTGTAAACCAGGCACTGTTCCCTGGCTCTACTCATACAACTGCCTCTTGATCCGTGTACAAGTTCCACACCAGCACAATGAAGTGTTCTGGAATTCCCATTCTTCTCACGGCCATCTATAGTTCATGAGTTACACAGTCGAATGCCTTGGCATGGTCAACAAAACACAAATAAACATCTTTCTGGTATTCTCTGCTTTGAACCAAGATCCATGTGACATAAGCCATGACATCCCTGATTCCACGGCCTCTTCTGAACCCAGCCTGAACCTCTGGCAGCTCCCTGTCAATGGACTGCTGCAACTATTCTTGAATGATCTTCAGCAAAATGCCACTTGCATATGATATCAATGATATTGATGTATTGTTTGAGCATTCTGCTGGGACACTTTCCTTGGAATAGTTACTCTTCCAATCCGTTGGCCATGTAGCTGTTTTCCAAATTTCCTGGCATAGATGAGTGTTCTGAATGCTTCATCAGCTTGTTGAAATCTTTCAATTGGTGTTCCATCAATTCCTGGAATCTGGTTTTCGGCTAATGCTTTTAGTGCAACTTGGACTTCTTCCTTCAGGACCATTGGTTCTTGCTCATGAAATTGTAAAAAGTTGACTAGTTCTTCTTGGTACAGAGTCTCGGTGTAGTCTTTGCATCTTCTATGATGCTTCCTGCATCATACAATATTCTGCCCACAGAATCTTTCAAGATTATAACTCAAGGCTTGAATTTTTTCTTGCTTTCTTTCAGTTTAAGATATGCCGAGTGCGCTTTTCCTTTGTGGCTCTTCCAGAGCTGCGTTAATTGCACTATAATATCTTCCTTTGTCATCTCAAGCTGAGATTTTCTATTCAGCTCTTTGACTTCATCATTTCTTCCGTTTGCCTCAGCTACTCTCTGATTTAGAGCAAGTTTCGGTGTTTCTTCTGACATTCACTTCAATATTTTCATTCTTTCTTGTCTTTTTAATGACCTTTTGCTTCATGAATGGTGGTCCTGATGTCTTCCCACAGCTCCTCAGCTCTTCTGTCAATGCAGCAAATCTGTTCTTGAGATGTTCTTGAAAGTTAGGTGGAATAGACTCAAGGTAGTACTTTGGCTCTTTGAGGACTTATTTTAATTCTTTTCAGCTTCATGGTGAACTTACCTATGAGTAACTGGTGGCCTGTTCCACAGTCAGCCCTTGGCCTGGTTTTAGCTGCTAATATTGAGTTTCTTCAACATCTCTTCCAACAGATGTATTCCATTTGGTTCCTGTGTATTCCATCTGGAGAAGCCCATGTGTATAGTCACCTTGTGTGTTGCTGAAAAGTAATGTTTGCTATGGACAAGTCACTTAACTCGCAGAATTCTATCATGCATTCCCCAGCTTCATTCCTATCACCAAGACCATATTCAACTACTAATCATTCCTCTTTGATTCCAGTGTTTGCATTCCAATCTCCAATAATGATCAATGCATCTTGATTTTATATTCAAGCTTGATTATAAATGATCCATTTCAGACTGAAGACATTGGTAGAATTCTTCAGTTACTTCATCAATTTCAATTTCAATCTTTTGTGGTTGGTACATAAATTTGCATAACAGTTGTACTGATTGGACTTCTCTGAAGGCAAATAGATATAATCCTATCACAGATGATAGCATTATACTTCAGAATAGATCTTGAAATGTCCTATTTGACTATGAATACAATGTCCTTCCTCTTAATCCTGTAATTCCCAGCATAGTCAACCATCTGATTTTCTCATTCAAAATGGCAATACTGGTCCATCTTAGCTCACTAATGCCTAGGATATCAGTCCTTCTACATTCTATTTCATTTCTTAAGACTTCCAATTTTCCTAGATTCATACTCCATACATTCCAAGTTACAATTATTAAATTTTTGCAGTTTTTCTTGCCTTGTGTTGTGCTCCATCGGTTAACAAAGATCCAAGAAGCTCTACTCCCACACGCTTCACTCCA